>NW_008675308.1:164666-238159 GCF_000695815.1 Acanthisitta chloris
CAACATGTATATATGTGCACAGATATAAATATTTGTGCATATTTCACATCTCTGTCTTAACTGGAGATGACAAAGAAAATTTCCAGTACACCACCCATCTGAGTGAGACTACATAATGATCCAACTTACTTTTCACAGCTTTCTTCTCAATGACTCCCACTTCACTTACTGGGTGGAGTTGCTACCAAGGTAAGCAATCAGATGCTTCTTCCTGTGGAAAAATTTATCAGATACTACCATGCTTCTCTTCCAAAGCAGCTTGTTACATTATCCTCTCTTAACGTCTCTTGTGCTGCCTGTAAGTATCTGTTGAGACAATTTAAAGGAATAGATAAAATGAAGTAATGCTTCTTATATAAAAAAATTAAGTAAGAGATTTCTTCTGCTTTTTTTTCATTAAGTCCAATAAAAAATAATATAGAGTTTACTATAATTTGAAAGGTGCCTTGAAATCAACAGGATGCTAAATAGTTCTGGCAATCTTATTAGAAGCAAAACTAAGGAATCAGCAACAAAACCATAAACAGTGAACAAACAGCAACAAAAATTATGTTTTTCCCAGCATTTTACCCATATTTAGAAGCAGTCAGGCAGACACACCTGAAAACAGGAGCTCTATGCTTATGCCACATTTAAAGGCCCAAAAATTGTGCACTCAAAAGACACTTGGGAAAAAAATTGAGATTCCTAAAGGTAGATAAAAAGCATGTGCTGAAGGCTTTAAGTGAAATTCTGGTGGTTGTCATCCAGGTCTGAAGATGGGGTCTATGCAAACACTGTTACATCTAATAACCAAATAATTTCAGTGTCTGACACTGAAGTGTTTTAAAATAAATTAGAAAATGACAATAAAATAAAAATTATCTTGCTTCCTTCATTTCATTCCTGATAATTAGAGATATTAGCCCTTAATTAGGACTATTAGCACTTAATTGTCACATATGCTGTTATCAGACTATGCCTAACAGGAGTATATTTTCTTTTTCTTCCTTTATTTCCCTACCTTTCTTCCCCAGCACACCAGTGAATCTTGCCTTCCTTTTTGAAATGCTAAGTTATTCTACTTCATTTTTCAGGATGATGCTGAAAATATGTCATAATTAGAGAGTTACCTTCCAAGAACACCAAATATTTCAACTACATTTGTAAACAGACCTTGAGTTGCATAAATATAGAACTATACTTTCCCTTCCTTCTACAAAACAAACATCTGATGTCTACAATGTTTTGTTTGCTTTATTCTTTCCTATCTTTCTCATTTTAAAAATAAATGCCAGTCAGATTTACTTGTGACTAATGTAACAACAAAGAGTGCTATGAATATAGAAATGGTCCCTTAGTTTATTCCAGCATCTCCAGAGGAAAAAAACAACCCCCAAAAGACCCAACCTCAAAACAATCCCCACCAAAACCCCCACAGGAGTCAACAAATAGATCTTGTGCTGATGAAATAATCTACAACACACTAAAACCTGCTTCAGGCTAAAAACAAACCACATTTCATTAACACTTTCTTCTATTCAATGGATAATATCAATAAATACGAATTTTTCCCAGTCATAGCAAAGGAATTAATAGAAAACTCAAATACAACTTGCTGAAGTGTGAGTTATATTAAGAAAATGAAGCTCCTGGGCCTGCCTTATTTTAATCTTTATTCTGTGTTTCACATAGAGTTCCTCTCAGGATGTATACTGGATGGTACTTTTGCTCCAGTTGTGAAAAATGCAGATGCAGGTGAGGACTAAGTTGCATCATTACTAATATGCATGATCATTTCCTTTCTCTTTCCTTTCCCTCTCAGGCACTGTGAACAAAACCTTTGTGAGCATTTCAGTAAAAGCCTCTGCCAGTTTGATCTTTGCCAGTTAGTATGCCCTGTGAGCTCATGCTTCTACACATTGAACAAGACTAATTTGTTTTCACATAAAATATGGGTTTTTTTTTCCGTGTACACACACATGTATGCTAAACCTCATGGCCACAAAATTTCTTATTTTGGGATTTGTGTCATTTCTGGGTTATTTTAACCATTTCCTGGCAACAAATGATGAAAACCTGCAATTTTGAGATCTACTCAAGATAGTAATAAGGAAATCACTACTCTAGTCACAAGGTTTTTTCACCTTTTTCCACTGTCTATTTGTCTGACCTTTCTCTATAGCATCAAATTCCAGTTATGAGCAGACCATTTTTCCTTCATCAAGAGCCAAGTCTGCCATGGCAACATCTTGTTATAGCACTGCCAGAATGACAACAACTTTTGAGGGTGCTTAGACCATCAGGCTGTAGAGATCCTAAAATAAGAAATACAAATTTCTAATGCATGCATACAGAGAAAAATATATTAATACGATCCCCATTGCAGCAAATCTCATCCACACAAATGTGTGATACCTAGAGTACCCTTTCACTTTACGTACCTACAGCTTGTGGTGATTCATTTAAAATATCTAGTTACCAATTTTTGGATGTACTGGGCAGGCTTATATCTGCTTGAAATGCTTTGGGAAAAAATGAATAAAAATGTCTCAGATATTTTAGATGGCTACCCTAGGGCATAAGTAGTCTATGTCTCTGCTTGTGCTTTCAGGAAATAGTGCCTTAAAAATCATCCCTGTAGTGTTGCTCAGAGACATATTTCAATGGGAGACTGTATGGCACTATATGAAGTCCAAGCAGTAGCACTGAATGGAATGGAGTTCAGGAGTAACTGTGGTTATGTCTTTAAAGCAGAAATTTCTTTCCTCCACTGCCATGACCCAGAAAGCCAGTGGGCTGCCACCTTTAAAGCATAAATTTCTTTCCTCCACTGACATGACCCAGAAAGCCAGTGGGCTGCCAAGTCCAGAATTACACCACAATGATGAGCTGAAAGGGCTTATTGTACCTGAAAATCTGCACCAACACTAAACCAAACAAGATAGTGTTGAGCAAAAAGGAATATGTACAAACCCTTCCCACTCTTCAGAAGAGCCAGTATTCCCACACATGTTCTCCTTAATACCTCCTCTTAAAGCCCTTTCTCTTGCTCCAAGGTTGTGGTTAACCCTTTGTGTGCTAGGAATGAAACCACTTTTGTTAGCATCCCTATTTTTCTGGAACTTAAATGAAAATGTCTCGGACTTAAAGGAAAAATACGTTTTGAAGAAAGCTTTCACAAGGTAATTAGCTACAATCATGAGCACTGAGTGCATAATATGCAAGAAGGTGTGTGTTAATGTTATGTTTAATTACATAATGTTGACTTTTTATAAAAATATGCATGAAACTCAGTATGCTTTCTTTGTCTGTAAAATATATGAGTAATTATGCATTAGCATAATAATACAGTGAAGTGAGAGATTTAATTATCAAACTCTTGAAATTAGCACATTTCTTTTTGCACAAGAAATGAACTCACTATTAATGCTTAAACTTTTACAAATGCCATATAGTATTTCACCATTCCGCACTTGCAGTTTGCATCAGTGGCAAGGCACAAACAGCATTTTCCTTCTGCACAAACATTTCACCTGCACTTTTTGAGGCTCCTTTTAGGTACAGTTGAGTTTTACACATAACCAACTAAAACCCACTAAGCTGGAGTAAACAGTAACAATGTCTGTACATACTCTCCCGAGTATGGGTAAGAATTGAGGCCCCATCTCCCTCCTGGACTCATTTTGCTTCAGAGGAAACTTCCAAGGGTGGAAGATGCATTTTGCCTCTTGCAGGGCAGAAGGGGGTTTTGAAGATACTGAGTAGTCATACAAAACTGGGGTAGCAGGCATTGCAGTCTCCTGCAGGCTGCTTTCCCAGTGAGGAAGAACTCTCTCAAATCTGGAGATGGTGCACAATTGCCATCTATGAAGGGGGGATTGCGGCTGCCATGGACAAATGGCAGCAGTAGCATATTTTGTATTTCAGTATCAATTTGCAGTATTGCAAATCTACACTAATCAGCAAACCTGACAGCTTGAAAAGTGAGTGGCCTGTTGGTGACAAAGATGAAACCTTTGCATGGAAACAAACACTGTGTGAGAGGAGTAAGAGAAGGGGTTTTTTTTTTCAGAAGTGGAAAGATTGAGAATAATAAGACTTTGAAGGCATACACATACTCCCTACCTACCTCGGAGCAATAAATCTTCAGCAGGCATCATCTGTTTGAAATTCCCTCCACCTCACTTGGCTCTCATGGGAAGCTCTGGTTGATTGCTATTATGAATTCCTATAATCTTTTATTGAACATTCAGCTGAAGTGTACCATCAGAGAACCACCCTTATTTCTCCAATTACTGATAGACTTCCATAATGGCCAGAAGACATATGTTCCACATAGGATGTTGCAGGGTGTGTTTTTACATTTATTAGTACTAAAGGAGCATTATTTAATTTGGGTTTTTTCCCTCTCTGATGTAGGCTGGGTAGCTTGTAGAAAAGATAATCAGGCGAAACCTAGATAGGTATATTCAGAGAAGCTAGAAAAATGTAAAAAGACTTTACTAAGTTCAGTGGCATAAAGATAGTTATGTTACTAGATAATCTATTCTCCATCTGTCTGCTCTCAGAATATTCTATACAGCCCCACTGCCTTTATCCTCTCACATTATGGAATATATTACTTGGAAACAATCAGTCATTCACACAAAAATAACATTTCTATGCCTGTCACCAAGGACCATAATTCTGTGTATTAAAAAAAAAGCCTTTAGCTACTTTTAAGCAGCACTCTGTGAACCTAAATGTATACTTCAGTGAGAATTCTTTGAAGGGAAGTATTTCCAGTTTTATTTACAGTTAAGAAAGTACAATGGTCTATATTTTAGGTCAATTTCATTTTCTGTTGTAAAATGGAAGTAGTAGTGCTGGTCTACAACAGTGTATGAACATTAATAGTAAGCGAATGTTCAATAAATTGCTGTGATTAGAACCAAAACCAAAGAACAAGCGCAGGTGGGGCTGTTTTTAAAGGATAATGAAAATTTGAGTTGTGTTTTGAGTTTGAAGCAACTATATTGACCCAAATCTGTGCCATCCATCTGTTTGATGCCAAACTGAGTTATTGTTCTTTCTACCAACGTTTGCCATAATTTGAATGCTAAATTCCACTACAGAAAATTGAAACCAGCTGTGCCTTCTTTTATCTCATCCATATGCTACAAAATCTTTGCCAAATAAGCTCCATTGCTTTTCTTGGTAGGATATCTTCTTTCCTGTTGTTCTTTTGAGTAATGAGACAACTATCAGAGCTGGAATTTGGATACCATCAGTGTCTGGATTGATACACAGAGGAATTATCTCCATGAGCTGGAGAGGTAAATGCTGGGATCCACAGGAGCAGCATGTCTTTGATCAGGGAAAGTATATGGGGGGAATGGTACAGCAGCACATGAGACACATGGCAGCATCAGCATAGCCATCTTACTTTTGTCTACACTGCTGTGTAGTTTTCAGAACACATTTGGATCCTGAGGAAAGCCGAGCAGAGATATAGGCTGCCAAGAGAGGTTGTGTTGTCTCCATCCTTTGTGGGGGTTCAAGATCCAGTTGGATAAAGTCCTGCTTAACTTGGTCTGATCTCAAAGCTCACCCTGATTTGAGCAGGAAGTTGGACTACAGACCTCTCGATGTCCTTCTCAGCCTGAGTTATCTGGTGCCCCTGTGATTCTAGGATGCATATTTAGTCATGCTTAGAGTATTTTCTTAGCAATAGTAGCAGAAAGGATATTCATGTGGCCAAAACAACCATTTCCCTGCATTTTTTAGAGTGAAAACATATATAACTTCAGAGACTACTGTGGTCTACTTTAGGATTAAACAATACTTTTTGTGGGAAAGCTAAGACCATGTTCACAGTGGAATAGACTATGCAAAAGCATAGTCATAGGTACAATAGCATCTAGCTGCTTTAGTTTTTATTGCTGTTTTCAGATAAGTATTGAAGACTACCTCAGGGTCTATGAAGAAGCTGTTTTGACTGAGGTGAAATTGTGTTCTGAATCGGAAAGAGGAGATTCAAGGCTGAAGAACTAAAAAGTCCTAGAATCTAGAACACAAAGAGAACAATTTTAAATACTTTTCAGTTCCAGAATATTTTAAAATCCTTTATATTCATTTCTACCAGGTATTACGAAAAGGTTTTCATCATGATAATTACTCAATTGGAATATAGTTGTACAAGTTGTCAGGAGTTTTACACTGGGAACACTGAAGGTCAGAAGAACATGTTCCTGCGATTATACTACAGACTCTATGTAATGTCCAGCCTGTCCCAAGCCATTTGGTCCCACAGCTGCTTGAATTCTGGAAGAGCCTTTCTCATCTGCCATGTGCACTGAAAGTTTCCCTGCAAGTAAAAAGCAGCAGCTATGACAGTTCAGCTAAATGTGTTTGTCCTGCCACTAATGATATCTCCTGCATCCCACGAACTGAAATAAAAGAGAACTCACAACTAATATTCACCATCAACAAATATTCACCAGAAGGCAAATTTGTTCTGTCGCTTGAATTTGTCCTGTCATTTGTTCTCCAAAGGCAATGAAAAAAATTAACCTGCTAGCATCTTGTTTTATTTGGAGGGTCACCATATGTGCTTCTGCGGAAGTGAGTCAAAGCTTAGCTAGTTAGCATGAGTCTGAGTAATGACTCTCGCTCTACAGCTTACTTAAATCTTCATAAGATAAAAGGTGCTATGTGGGTTTCAAAGAGAACACCAAGTGCAATAATGTTATTTGGAGTTAGGTAGTGGGATTGTGTCACCTACCTTTATGAACTCACTGTCTTTTCAGATGCTTAATACTTTTTTTCTGCAGTTGCCCTGCTGAAGTCTGCTATACTTTGTGTAGTCAGACTATGTGATAATTGAGTGAATACAATTTTGTCTGAGCATTCTGCAGCCACTGGAGTAGAAGGGAAATGGAGTGAAATGTATATGGTGGCAAGACGACTTTGAGGAGGCAAAAATTTGCAACTTAATCTTCAAGAAGCTCTTAGTAAGAAGACATGCTAATTTGTTTAAGTTTATTTTTAAAAAAAGTGTCATAATCACCACACTAAAATGCAAAGCTCTGCAATTTGCTTTGACAATGCCCCAAAGGACCAAATAACTGAATCTCAGAAGGGATTAGTCTAGAAAAAAGTGTTGAATTGAATGTAGGGCACATTGGCTAGTGTTTGTGGTCAGGAAAATGGAATTAGGAGCCTGGTTTCCTTTTCCAAGTAATATACCTTTCCCAATTAATTTAAATTAAGGTTTTGCTAGTGTTATTCTTACAGCATTATATTTCACACTTCTCAGTCACTTAGTCAATCCAGTCAAATAATCTGTGAATTGTAAAATTTTCAACACCAGTGCAAGTGGCAAAATCAAACCTTGAAACTATTGGTACATCAATTCACACATCTTTATAGTTGTTGTGGCACTGTTGGTTTTAACCAGATGCCATTGATGAAATAAATCAGATAGTACTTTTCTAAGACAAGCACTTTCAACTTCCTGGTTCCAATCTTCTCCTTTTTAGCACATGCACGAATTAAACAAAATGTTCCGTATATTTACTCGGAGTAATGGAAATTCCAATGCTTTTCTGAGACTCCTTTTACAAATAATGCCATAACCTGTAAATAAATTATCCTCTCTGGCAGAACTGCTAGGTGGCTTCACAAGAGAATGTTGAATACTTTCCTGGAAAGCTTTTAGCATCAGATCAGAACAGAAGACACAGTTGGCTCTTTGTAGCTGAATTTATTACTCATTTACTACTTCCTCATTATGTTTACAAAGTTACATCTGCTTCTTTTCATTCATATTATTTAATTAATTAATTATTTTTATTTGACAAATAGGATAATTTCTCTCTTTCTTTTCAATATCAATCTTATTTGTATTGCTTGCTCCTCCTTCTCTCTCTTATCCTCGTGACATGTTCACAGGTGCCAGAATTCCTTGCTTTTATCAAGCAGGAGATTTGTTTTCTTGCTCCTTCCTTTTCTATATTACAGAATGAGTTGTTGTTTTTCTTTTTTCCTGGTTTCTTCACAAGAGAGTGAAGGAGGACTCACTGGAGGACAGTACTGTGGACCTCTGTTGATTGCCTGAATGTCTAATTGAGCAGCCACTCACCTTAAGCTATAGATACTTAAGGAAAGCATGTCTTAAATGCTTTTACCAGTGGTATTTTCTTAATTCCTTTTGAAAAATCTAAGACTCTAGCCTAGGAAACAAGCAACTGTGTAGGCCAAAATGAGGAACAGACACAGAACTACTTATAGACCTGTGCTGCTGCTGTACACAAATGTTCTCCCATGACACTGGTAACAGTCCTTTGGTTTTCTTCCAAAAAAAAATCTCAATTGTGAGGTGAAGCCAGAAGCCCTGCTACCAGATTTCTTGCTCATTGTCTCCAGTACGAGTCAGAAGGAAATTGGTTGAGGGCAAAGATTCCTGTAGAAAGCCAGAATAAACAAAAGAAAAGATCCCAGATGTCCATCTGAGCTTCCCCATATGTCAGAGAAGTTCATGTTCATTCCAATAATGCAAATCTTTCAGTAAACCTGCTTCTCAGACATACTTCTATTGTATCCTTCTTCAAATCTACTATCCATATGGGTAGAAGTGCAATACCAGAAGAACAAGTGGAAATCCTGTTGGAAGCTTGAACACTTGTCTGTAAATATTTTACCAAAAAAAGACCTATCTGTCTTCTTATAGTTCTCATCTCTCACTTATTCAAATGCACTTAAACAAACACTATGATACAAAACCAGAGTGCTCGTCAGAAGAAATGTTATAACCAGTCAATGAGAGGACACAGCCCTGATATGTCCTTTGCCATGTGAAGAGGTTAATGTCATTGTTGGACATTCTTCAGCTGTGTCACCAGTAGTTTAGATATAATGATTAAATGATGAAAGAAAGCGGAACTGATGGTCAGTTTAATTTGTGCCATTTTGGCAAGACTTGGGATTACGTTTTTCATTTCAAGCTCAATATTATGCAGTGCACAAAGTAACTCCACAAGCCCTGAAACAATAGATGCCTAGCCTGACAGGTTTTCATGCCCTGAGGCCCATAGTCTGTCTGATGTCTAATAAGTGCAAGGTAAAGATGAAGGAGACACTAGTAGTGCCTAATCACCTCTTTTCAAAACTGCCTGTTGAATTTGGTGGAAATTGGTCCTTGGCTTTATAGATGACGAGTTCCAAACAGACCAGTAAAGAGAAATATAAGGACTAACAGTATGAGTAGACTCACATAAAGCCACTTTCTCTCAGAATTTAATCTAAAAAACATATACAAGCTGCAAGACTTATATCACAAGTTAAAAAAAAAAAAACCCGAAAAATTAGACTGAGAAGTGGTACTGAAGGCTCATGAATTCAAGCAGATTTTTCAAAATTGAACTTAGCTAAGCACCTTTAACTTTCTGTAACAGATTCTCAACAGCCATGTAAAAATAACTTCTTTTTCTCCATCTTTTTATTGGTCTGTCCCTTTGTATCTCTATATGTCTGTCCATATACCTAGATAACTCTGAGTATCAAAAGGACTGAATAAAATTCGGCTTTTGTATTAACTTTACTACTGAAGTAAATGAGGTTTCTTGTGATTTACCTGGCTGTCAGAAAAACTCCTGTATTTTACCCACCAACCAGGACAGATTTGTTTGTCCTGTTTGCTTTGTCTATACAATTAGCCTGATTTCTTTTTAATGTTTTCCCCAAAATCTGATCTGATCTACTTCATGGTAATGTTTATCCCTTTGAATTCAGCCCAAGCAGAAACTCATTACCGCTAGTCCTGGAACTGTTTCTGGAGCCAATGATAAGTGTAAGGTGGTATTACAATAGTTGTCCTAGATCACCCTTTAAAACTCTTTTCTTCTTAATTAAGCAGTTTGGAAACAGGAAGAAGGAATATGCCACAGACATGTACCACAGTTTGATTGCTGAGAATGGGCTTTGCAGTCAGACTACATGCAATCAGTTTGAGTCAGCCTGAATCTTATAAAAATGTAGGACTGAAAGGGATTTCTCCGTATTAAATTAATAGTGTGAACGCTATTATCAGCAGTTGAAACTAAACCAAACTTTCTAGCCAGTCACGAGCTGAAGTTAGAAAATAAGAAACAATAAAGCCAAAGCAAACCAACCATGTGCTCATTAAAGTCAATGGACATTTTGTCATTGGCCTTGATAGGAATGGGATTTGTCCCAAGTTCTTCCCTTCTCCTAATAGAAAAAGGAAACTGAAATTCATGTTGCCATTTTCCCACTCCTAATCTCATTTCCTCGTTTTCCTCTCTCTCCCTTAAACCTAATTCTCCAGGGACTTCATGAACAAAGTAGCAAGTATGAGTGGAGGGCTGCAGAAAGGATGCAATAAAGTACAAGCAAAGCAGTTTAAATTGTGATGGCTATTTGCTGCACAAATGTGCTGTGCTTACAGCTTGCAAAATTTTGCTTTACTTTAGTCTAGACTGTCAGATAGAGATCCAGCTATTTTGCAAGCAAACAGTATCATCCTCTGACTGGCTGCTTGAGTGAGTAATTTTCACCTCAGAGGTAAAAAAGAGAAGATACTTTCATACCACTGAAAGCACTGGAGGGCAGTGTGATCTAGAGAAGCGTACTTTGGCACAGCTGCCCTGCCATCTGTCTGGGGTGTCATTTCCAGGAGGGACTCCTGACTTTATCTGGCACTTCTGCTGCATCTCCTGGAAGGGCTGGGAGCATGTGAGTGTGCTCTACCTCTTCTAGGGGAATAAGGTGATGTAAATTGAACTATAATGTAATGTTGACAAAGTCTGACAGTCTAAAAGGTTTGACTTACTATGAATGTGCTTTGAATAGGTTGTTTCCCTGCAGGACCATATGAACTGTGAGTACAAGCAGAGAAGTCTCTGTGGTGCTGGGGTGTGTGATTGTGTCTGGCAAGAAGAGCCAATCTTGTCCATTATTTCCAATGTACATTTCTTCCTTGACAGCAGAGTATGAAGACTGTTGTAAATTGTTATTGACTGTTGCATGTATTCTACTTGGGTTTTGTTTGTTTGTTTTCAGTTTATTATTTCTTATCTTTCACAAAATCAAACAAGCAAACCAATCAACTTTATAGCATCAGCTAACCTCGAAAGCAAACAAAGCAGCTGCAAACACAGGGGAAACAATACACAAACACAACATTTCCCAGAAGGTGCTTATGTAAATTACTGATTTTTATTTTTAACATCAGAGGGTACTGCTATTCTTGTTGGCCTTTTACTTCAGAAAATTCAATCTTTTTCATATCAGTGGAATTTCTAAATCATACAGAGAAATGGTGCAAATCTGGTAGTTTTTTGAACAACCAAAGTGTCTAATGCTGAGGCTTTAATTCTGTAATTGTAAGCAGTCATTCATAAACATGGTCTTTACAAACAACTTTAATCTGAAAGGAGTACTCTAAAGGGGTTGCAGACTTACAGGCCTAGCAAAAATTTCCCATGTTGATTTTCTAGCTCAGGAGCAGGAGAGCTGTTAGTGCCTTAATCATGGAATGGAGGTTGAGTCCTAGAAATGTCTTTGAAGGGTAACTTCCACTCAGGTGTATTAGGAGAAATTCTCACCTTGGGGCCTTCTACATGGCATAATGTAATATGCAATATATGAGTTAGCTTGAATATGAAATGCAGTACAGTTATAATCTCAAGGAATTCTTTCATATGGTTCATTGTTTCTGGTCTTCAGCCAAAAGTCATATCGTCAAGTCAGTCACTTTTCCTCCTACAGTGTACCCAAAATAACTCCTGAAGCAAGAGTTGTGATGTTCTCTGTCCCATGCTCAATAGCCCTGTTGTCAGTATTAACTCCTTGATAGCATCAATAGCTGCATCTATATTTTTTGACAGCTAGGTAAAACTGGAAAGGGAAGAAAATGTTATGAGAAAGGCTGTATGCAAAAAACAATGGTCACATCTTAACATCATAAGACTCTCCTGGACTATGTCAGGCTGTCCTAACTAAGCCATCAATATAATGAAACTGAACATGATTTTATTTTTCTCTGTTTTTAATTTTTGAGAGCTTCTATGCTAAATGATAACAAAGCAAAACAAATATGCCTAAGAAAATTACCCATATCACTATGACATTATTGCTACATTTGTGGTAAACCTACGTGTTCAAACTGGACTCATGCAAAATAGACATTTTTGAGGGGACTTGATTTTGCAACCAAGCCATACTCATACTTTGGATCTTCTTTGCACACATAATTTTAATTGTCTTTTGCAATTTAATTGTCTTTTCAATAACTGTATATAAGTATATCAAGATAGAATATGTTGTAATATGCATGCTATATGTGCCAGGCACCAGGCTTCAGGTGCAAATGCACATGGGATGAAACAAGGATACTGTCATCCTTCTTGTATGTAGGAAACCCCTGAGAGCAAAAAGCAGTGACAAAGACTGGCACTGCCAGAATTACAGCCTGTATTCTGTAAGGCGCTGGGAAAGGTTAGAAGGAGATTATTGCCAGAAGATATAGAGAGATGTTCAGCAGCAGTAGGTTAGGTTTTTTTTGACATCACCAAGATTATTGACTTACTTCATATTTCTGAATAATTTCCAGGAATCCACCAAATGAGAAAAGAGCTACAGCAAACACTAATTAAATGTGTGTTCTCTGTCTGTTTCAGACTAATTAGCTCACATAGGGGTTAAGCCCTAGGGAATAAAATGTTCAGCTTGGAGAATACAAGAAAGAATATAATGAATAAACCCAAATCACTCTCATTAGAAAGTGTATTTGCTTCTACTCTCTGTGGGTTGATGATTTAGCCTTCTTTCTTTCTCAGCCCACATAAAACTTGCAATTAAAACTCATAGTCATGGAGTTTCTTTGTTTTCACTGAGAAATGTAAGACAACATGCAGATTTGCATGCCACTTCACCACGTTCACTTGAAAGTCCAGACATCCTTAAGGAGGTCATTCAGATAGTCTGAGAATGTAGTACTTACTGCCTCTAAATTGCATAGAAAATAAGTTTCTTTCAGAGAATAGACCAGGGCCTGGGATTCAGACAATGCTACTAGTCTTTGGATAAAGTGATATCTTGAGGCACTTCAGTTCTCTCGCTCTCACGTTTTCTAAAACCATTTCACATATGTGCAATGAGACAATTAAAAATGTTTATTGCCATTCTATGTTGTTTTCCAAGATTCAAGCCAGGAAGAAAATTCTAATCCTGTCTGTAGGATTTTCTAAGCTTGAATTTCCATAGCCTCTGCATGCACATTTTTATAGTGTGTATTGATAGACTTCAAATCATCTCATTATCTTTCATAGCACATAGAAACAGGTAAATTATTACTTTCCTACCAGCAATCTTCATCATATTTGCCTCTTTACATCTATCAGCTTCCTACTCTAAATGCACACATGCAGTCAAAACAGTCCCAGACACCTCTCTTTAAGTGCTTGATCTTGGAGGACATTTAATTATGTTTGGGCTTAAAACGACATGAAGAAAAATTAAAGGAATCTGTTCTTCCTCTGCTTCTTCAATGCAATTTTAAGATATATATCCTACACCTTCTGATCAGCACAAACTATATTCATGTTGAGCCATACCAAAATATAAGTACCGTTTTCAACCCTACTCCCTTTTCTTCACAGTGTTGTGAGAGTCAGGAAAACACGTTGAAAGTGTCTAGATAATGTAGGAACATATACCCATGAGTTTGTGCTTTTGAGGCTGACAGAGTTCACTTTTCACAGAGTACTTCAGGTCCAGCACTGGGATCTGGACATTTATGAATGGATTTTCCTGCCCCAGTCTGAGCAGACTGGCACTTCATACCATCACACCATACTGTAAGTGGTATGCATAGGGAAAATTAGAATTCAGGGCCCTCGTCAGCATCTTCCCTTAGGGTCTGCCTTTGCACATTGTCAGTCTTGCACCTCCTGGGCTCCTGGCCTCCCAGTTGCTTGATTTCTAGGTCCACTGGCACTGTTGCTGTAACAGTTGATCTAAGCCATTTGCCTTTACTTGACCCAACAGGACCAAGTCATTTGGATGCCTTGTCTGCAGACTAACAACAAGGCCTTGCTGCAAAACTTATGATTCCAGAGCTGATAAGCTGTCTGAGAGAAGAGTGAATTCATCTGTCTAAATCCATCCTCACTATTCCTTTTCAACTAAAGGGATACGAACTGGCTATTGTATCAGGAGGCACATTTCAGTATCTTCTACACCCTTCAGCATCTGTAAACAGCCTAGAGACCAGAGACAGCAGTACTCTGGTAGGTAGATCTGGTCTGGTAGAAAACCACTTAGTATACACTTTTGATAGCTGGATGCTATTGTTAGGAGAACAAGTCACCTGATGAAATCCATGGAAAGGGATTTGGTTACTAGTATAGTTTTAACACCAGGGTACAGTGTTTTTAAATCCTCCTGGGAATTCTGAAAAGGAAAGTTTGTCATGGCTTATTGATAAAGAATGGTTCATCTTGGCCACTGAATTTCATAGTTTTTTAGCATTAGAATTTTTTCTGAATCCAATTTACTTCTTTTTTCCCTTTTTCTTTCCTATCTGACTGCCCTTCTATATTCTTTCTTTTCTGACAGGAGGTGAAACAATTACAGAGTTCAGCCTCTCTACAAACACCCAGAGAGAAGAAGTAAAATGAAATTACTGTCTTAGCAGCCAAGGCATTGGAATTTCTAGATATGTATTATTTAAACATATTCACTGAGATTCTAAATTGAATGGTACGGTAGATGCACATGACCTGAATAAAGACCCCAAGCATCACACACTGTGACCTAGTTACCCTTGTGCATCAGAGGTTGTGCACAAGAGCAGCTGCTCTCCACTTTTTTTCCATTAAATCTGAACATGGAAAACTACACTTGGGGGCAGAGTGATTCCACTATGGATTTGTATTTGTGGACCAATTGCACCATGTGACTAGAGATCACAGCACCTCACTTGCTCGTGGAGGACTGCAAAGCCTATTTCAGAACAGACATTTTCCCATACCAGTGGCTGAATTGTCCGGGAAATCTCTTTGAAGAGCTCACCAAAGCTATTGAGGCAACCATAGCCATGACATAACGCTAGATTCAGATTGTACTTTTGTAAGCAATATTGCAATGAAACTCTAGGTTTCACAAGAATGGAATATAAGGAAATAGCTTGCAAACTACTTTGGTATTTCTGTTTCCTCATGAAACTAAAAAATCCCATACTCCAAAATCTGTACTTTTTTTTCCTGCACTCCTTAAGTTTGTGTGTGTGCAGGTGAAGTTTCATACCTTAGATTCTTGCTCCTACATGTATGAATTAGATAAGATTTATTATGAGTCTGTTCTATATGAACTATTTTCATTCAAGTGTAAGCATCAGTATAGAAGAAGTCAAAATGTTCTGGCAAATATGATTGGACATCCAAGTGAGGATCTGGACATCAAACAATAGACATTGGAGAGAAATCATTTGACTAAACAATCTCTCTGATAGAGTAAACCTACTTGAAAACCTTCCTTGTGAAATGTTGAGAGTAATTTTCTTTGAAAAAAATTCATAATTGTTATTTATAATTCTTTTAAAAAAGCATTTGAAAGCAAATGGAAATAGATAATTTTGGTCAAACTGAAGCCAATTTGCAACAGTTTGGAGATTTGTTTTCTGATTGTCTTTACTGTGCAGTGCACTATGATTGCCATTTAACTACATATTTATCTTACTATGCTATATTCTTGCATTCATTATTTTTGGGTTTGGATTTTTGGTGAACTCAAACTGCCATGTGCATGCTTTGAAATAACATGATATGTATATTTACATTAGCAAGAACAAAGATAGCATTAAGTGGATAACCATGGAGATGTCAGTTTGCAAAACAATTCCATTTCTTCATAGCAAAAACATACCTTGTGAGCTTCAAAAGCAAAGGAAGGTTCAGATACATATGCTGTGCATTTTATGGATTCTGAGCTTTCATAATTTACTGGACTTTAAGAAGGACAATCAGAGTGGTAAAGCAGCAATTCACAAGCAATTGTCTTAAGCAAGAGGCATAAAATTTTTGATTAGGCAATTCAGACGTTGTTTAAACTGAAGTTGCAATTAGGTAGCCTTCACTTGCTTAATGTATCATTATTAATGTTAATCAGGAATATTTGTTATTTTTGACATTAGAAAAAAGTCAATGAAATTCTAATTCAAAATTCACATCTATCTTGATGCAGACAATCGGCTACAACATTATTTTAGCGAAAATATATGTTTCCCTTGACATCCCATTAAATGAAATGACCATATCTGCAAAACTGTAATTCATATATGAAGATTTATAATGCCATGTTTTACAATACAGTCTTCAACTATCAAGGATGCTACTAAGATATTTGCTTTTAATAGAATAGTAAAAAGTTTGCATTGAATTTGATTGCATCCTTTATAAGAATTTTTTTTATTTATGTTCTAGCTATAGGAAGGGGATTATAATTTTAGAATTAGTGTCTGTGCTGGTTTTGACTGGGTCAGAGAGAAATTTCTTCACAGTGGTTAGGATGGGGCTGTGTTTTGGATTTGTGCTGAACACAGGGTTGATAATATGGAGATGCTTTTGTTATTACTGAGCAGAGCTTACACAGAACCAAGGCCTTTACTGCTTTCTGCACTGCCACACTAAGAAGGAAGTTGGGGGTGCATGGGAGCTTGGGAGGAGATGCAGGCAGGGCAGGTGACACAAACTGACCAAAGGGATATTCTGTATGATATAGTATCTTGCTCAGTATATAAAGTGGGGGGAAGAAGAAGGAAGGGGGCACATTTGGAGTGATGGTGCTTGTCTTCTCAAATAATCATTACATGTGATGGGGCCCTGTTCTCCCGGAGATGACTCAACACCTCCTGCCCATGAGAATCAATAAATTAATTTATTGTTTTCCTTTGCTTGTGTGCATTGCTTATGCTTTCCCTATTAAACTGTCTTTATCTCAACCCATGAGTTTTCTAGTCCTTAGCCTTCTGCTATTCTCCCCCATTCCACTGGTGGGGGAGTGAACGAGCAGCTCTGTGATGCTTGGTTGCTGGCTGGGGTTAAACCACAATGGGGTATTTATGCTCACTGAAAGGCAAAAGGGATGACTGTCAACTTCTAGTATCTGCAAACCTTTAGTTGTTATTAATTCCATATATAATATTTTTGTGTTTGACTAATAAATATTTTAATACACAAAGAATAAAACAATCATGTCCTGGAAAAAAAAGTGGTCTCAAGTCTTCACTGAGAAAGATTTTGGCTTTGATAAATCATCAGTTTAATATAATGAGGTGGTGCAAGAGGAGTGGTGACAGTTTTAAGGGGTTAGATCAGAATAATTAAGTACATACACAGTGGAATAATTAAAAGTCAACCTTAGGCTTCTGCTTGAAATTTTTATTAGACTGGTTTGTAACCAGCAGTCTTGCCCTGGCATGTTGTTAACTGCATCTCTCAGAAGGTTTTAAGCTTAATGATTTGAAACTGCCCTTCTTTAGCACAGTAGGAAAGACATGTAAATCTTTGTTAGAGTTAATAGTTTAGATAATTACAGAAGTTTTCAGACTTGCTCTTTAATTTGACAGGCAATTTAGAGGAAGAAGAAAATGTGTCACTTGTGAACCCTATCAAGCAAATGCTTTTTTCTCCCTGCTTCACTACTGCTAATTCAACTGCAGAATGAGAATAGAAACACCTTTGCAATATCAAATTTACTTGCAAGATATAGCAGTTCTTTTGCTCACTGGCCATTTCAGCTTTGTGCAGACATACATGACTCTCATAGAGCTAAAGCAATATTATCCTACAATAACCAGTTCACTGGATTTTTGGCTCGATCAGTAAAATTGGTTATTCAAAGTTTACCACATGCAAATGTAGGAGATTCAAGATATAATTCAATATCTAATTAACGAAAAGATATTAAGACCTTTATTTAAGATCCATAATTTCACAGCTTTGATGGGAAAAGATAAACAGATAAAAACTCATTTACTGTAGATCATTAGCTATACACTTAATTAAAATTTAAGAATCACAATTGTAACTTTGCTACAGTTTATGAAGCTTAATCTCAGCCATTGATTCCTAACTGGATCCTGATAGACTGCAAACTTGTCATTTCCTGTTTATTAGGAGCTGTACTCAATATAGCTGACTAAAAGACAAATAACATGATTGACTATAGTCACATCAATATTTAATGTAAGATTGATTGACAATTTATAGTCTGTAAACACTGGGACTGATATTAATGCCTGAGCCACAGAAAGTTAACTGATGGTCACTGGTTACCAGGTGAATAAAAGGGCTAAGAAGTCTTTGTGGGTCATAGAAGAGGGTGTCTTCTTTATTGATTTTTATAAATAGAATTAATTTATAGTGCATTAGACAATAGATACAGCCTTTAGATAAGACACAGGTACAGTGGCAGGACTGGTATTATAACAGCAGGGCTTCAAGTGCCATAGGCCCAGGCCAGTACATTTAGATATGAGACATTTTTTCTCCATGTGTTGTGGTTTAACCCAAGCCAGTAATGGAGCCCCACACACTCACTCACTCACTCCCTCACTAACAGGTTGGGGGAGAGTATCAGAAGGGTAAAAGCCAGAAAACTCATGGTATGAGATAAAGACAGTTTAATAGGGAAGGCAAAAGCTGTGCATGCATGTGTCATCTGTCCTGGAGGCATCTCCTCCCAAGTTCCCATGCACCCCCAACTTCCTTCTTAGTGTGGCAGTACAGAAAGCAGCAAAGGCCTTGGCTCTGTGTAAGCTCTGCTCAGCAATAACAAATGCATCTCCATATTATCAACCCTGTGTTCAGCACAAATCCAAAACACAGCCCCATACTAACCACTGTGAAGAAAGTTAGCTCTTACCCAGCCAAAACCAGCATACCATGGAGTAATATAAAAGGTCCTTTTCTAAGCATCCAACTAGTAAGAAACATCACACATTACAGCATGTACTGTGAATTTCTGTAAACAAGTAAAATGAGACTGCTCTCTCTCACAGCCAAAGTGATCTAACAGAGTGTTAGGTGTTGGAAACCTTGAGAAATGCAGACTGTGAAATACAACATCAGACTGGTTTTATGTGCTTTAAGTACATTTCACCTAGCAAAGAGGCAAATCATGTTGTTGAGCTCATTTGGGAGAGAAGAAAAAGCTATACTACAAGAAAGAAGAGTCATAGAGCCCTACCCTCTGGAGGGAATGGTCCTGTCAGCCTCAGTGTAATGTGACTGCCTGGCCAGGCTGAAAAGGCAGCAAACACCCACTTGGAAAATTTTTAAACAATTTCTGTCTATGAATTTTTGATAGATTAATGCATTACAGAAATAAAGTACTTGCACCAGATAGTAGACTGGGAACTTCACACTCTTCCACTAACTTTTGGTAGCAGCTGTTCCTATTCCCTCCTACTGGAGAATACACCCTGCAGACATGAGGTCCACTTATGTAAAGCCACCTTTCACAGGTCTACCAGAGCTCTGTCAACCACATAAATGCATTTCTCTGGTTAATTTGGTCCTAATACCTTGAGTTATTAATTCCTGTCATGTCTTCAGGCAAATGTAGCCCAAATCCTGAAAGAATCCCAGGGATGATATTGTTGCACATATAGTAAATCCACTAAACTTTTAGGCCACAGTTCATGCACAACTCCTAGAGCTCTTGTTGTGCCTCACAACCTGTCACAGCTCAAGTTCCCTAATTGCCATATAAGCAATTTGTAGGCAGTGTAGACCACTTTAGCACCAAGACGTTGAAAAGGGCAGCTCTTTTTTTCACCTTATAGTATGAAACTGCTGTGTACTGGATGCAACCCTGTGACACTATTGGAGGTATTTTTGTGATTTGCATTTGCTTTTACACATAGGTAGCTATAAAGAAGAGGGATTCAGATCCCATTTAGATCTCCATTGAGAGCTGTGTACATGCAAGCATTTATTTCAGTTGATCATTGTAGAAAAACATGAGATTGAGATTTGACCATTAACTCTGCATGGTAATGATACCAATAATATTTTTACACAAAATGCAACCGCTGGGTGCATACTTATGTGTCCTTTAAATTCACCTAGCCACAAACACTGCCATTGATAGTTGTCTTTTGGCAACAATAAACAAAATGTCCATTTGTCTGCAATGAGGGGACAGTTGCAATAGCAAATTTCACCATTACTAACATAAAAAAATAACAGACATTCCTTTTCCTGCATAATCATAAACTGTTATGCTGGGCTGCAGCAGACTAGTCTCTGAGGCACTCTATACTTTCACCAAACCTACATAGCCAGAAGCTAATTTCATTCACTGTGACTTGCAGGAAAAAACAATGAGTGCCACTTAAGAGTAATGGATATTTGAAACTACTTAAGCCCTTAATGCTTTTTGCCTTCTCATATATATGAAATTAATCTCCATTTATTTTAATGGGAAGGCAGTGCTATGTAAATCAGTTTTCAGAAATGTCAGCACATTGTAGCAAGCTGCAACGAAAAAATTCTTTATACAGGGATGAAGTAACAATACTACTACTGTGATTATTACTATTATTGTAATTATTGTTGATATCCTGGATCCTTGGAAATGAGATACATTTGGGAAATAAAAGCATCTTTTTGTGAATGTGAATGTCTGAGTTATGTCTACCACAGGATATTGTCAAAGAATAGAGTCAGTAGGATTTTTTTTCATTCCTATAATGCATTTAAAATAGTTTTTTTTCACAAGGTTCAAACAGCTGCTTATTTTACAGTGAAAAACAACAACAACAGCAAAATGCTATTGGAAGGGAAGAAGCAGAAAGAATAATTGAATTCAGCAAATTTTAAACCTCACTGGAATCCTGCACATTTAAACAGCTGGGTGGTCTGTGAAGATGAAAATAAATGCAACTGCAGACCAAGATCTTATTAACCACAGCCTATGCAACTGCAGATATAACCCCTATAGTAACTACTCACTGTGCACAGCTGTCAAGAGATATATACATGAGCATAAACTGCGAGCGAGAGGCATGGCAGGATCTTGATAGTAAAAGCTGTTGTCAGTCAGCTGTGATTCCTCCATAGCCATAGCTCTTGGGAGCTGGAGCCGAGGTAGTACTTGCTGTAACTCTTGGATCCTCCTGTGGAGCCCTCAGGAGAGTGATGGTGCTCCCTGCAGAAAAATGTGCTTTAATATATTGGTAAAGGCAATGCTTGAATGGCATATTATTTCCATGATCCTCCCAGTGCATCATGCACACAATCTATAGAATATAAAAAATGGTTGAAATGGTGGTCTCAGGCTCTCAGTGGAAAGTCTGGTTCCCCCAGTTTTTATTAAGTTATTAGAAGCAGCAACCTCATTTTTTTTCTTAAATTATTCTACTTGTCACCTTAGAAGGTATAACACTTTTGTTTTCACATGAAATCTTTAAATCCAAGGTTTCTCTAAAACCGTTCTCTAGTTTAAGTAATTTCTGTGTGATACAGAATGAAATCTACAGTTTGCATAGTATGAGACAAACTGGCTGACATTAGCATTCCCCTTGACCTTTATGATTATATGCTGAACAGAAACAGTTCTGCCCTGGAGGTAAAAGCAAGACTACCGTCAGGTCTTTTCCATTTGAAGTGATGTAAGTCAGTAGAGCATGTGTAGTATTCCCAGAAAGTACTGGCAGAAGATTGTGCTTCCAGGAATTGTACTGCTTAGAGCATAGGGCTCCAGGTTTTCTCATATTGTAACACCACTCTATAAAGGTGGAATTTCTTTTTATCATAAAAAGCTTGACGGAGTTAAAAATACATAAAAAACCGTATACAGTTGAAGGCAACATGGTATTCCCTGGCACACAGCCTGTGAGTAATGATATGTTCTAAGGAGGCATGACCTAGAAAATCAAAATTCCCCCAGATCAGCAGCTAGTGGCATTGTTTCAGGAAAAGGAATAATTTAGCTCAGCACATCTCAACCACAAGCACTCAGTATATCTTCTTCTTGGAAAGCTAGTCTTTGCTGGTTAATGACAGCTTAGACCATACACATCTACCTCTTTTAGGATCTAGCACAATGTTTGGGACATTGAATTTTCTGTCACAGACAAGTCTAAACAAGCCACAGCAGAGTTATCAGGATACAGAGTCCCTAAAATCTGGCTGAAAGTCAAGCTTAAACATATTCATCCACAAGATCATTGTTTCAGTGCATGCTCTCAGAACCATGGTATGCATTGGCTATACTCGTGTATGTTCAGGGCTTCACTTATCTTTAGTCAGCTAAATGGTTTGTTGCGAGGAAACATATATTTGACTACAGCGTCTCATCACCATAAACAAATGCTCCTTCCAAATTCCTGGCTGCACCCCTGACTTCATACTGTTTAGTTTAATCCTGTTTCTCTTCAGTTTTCAATATGCTTCTGTCACTGCATGACATTCTCACCCTCCTGTGCACCTCCTTAATTCATAAGAATATATTGTTCATAATTTTAAATTCATGAATAACTAAACATGACCAAAATTTTCATTAACTTGAGTAAGAACTGGATAGGTAGTATCCACACATTGCATATACATGAAATTTTCCAGACTACCCACAAGGCATGCCGAATGATTTGTAAATGCATTTCCCCCTTCTCCCTACAAAATAAGCAGAATGTGTTTGGGGAAGTATTTGACATAATTTTCTCAGTCATCTATCTGCATTATATTGCAACAGTGACTTTGAATGACAGCTTCAAACTATACCCTATTCTTCCTCTCAAAAGAAGTATGCTTTTCCTCTCTGCTTTGTTAAATGAACAAAGGCTGGAAATATTGTGTTAAAAAAATGTTTAGTTTTGGGTAGCCTTACTTAGACATTCATAATAGTTCTGTGTCATTCATCACACTTTCTTTCTGACTGTCATCCATTGCTTAGTCAAATAGGATACAGCTTAGGACACAAAGCCTTTGGAGTCAGTTCATTTGTGCAAAGTTTTTTCTTTTACCAATAACTTTGTTGTGTAAATCTGTACTTCCTAATAGAATTAGCTTCCAAATAATCTTTATTTACGTTGGTTCCCTGGAGTGAATAAATGAAAGTTGCAGGGAAATGTTTATCATGTTTTTCTCCCTCATTTGTCTTTTTCAACCTTTCCTAGATTTCACATTATGATGTCTGTGTGAAATCCACTGATTGTAATCAAGAGAAACACAGATGAAGCTCCAAGAGTATGAAATGTGGTTTAAATTTAAAGTACAACTTTTCTCATTTCCAAAAACGTATTCCCATTAAAATTAAATTATATACACCCTAAAAGTAAGTTTTAACGTAGAAGACAAAAAAAATCCAAAATGGTAGCACAGTCTTCATATGTTTCCTTAGAATTCTTTATATTAATACCTAGCCAAAAAAAATCTCTAAATGCTATAATTATTCCCCCTTTTTAAAATGTAATACATTGTGGAAAATACATTGATTGCTGTCTGCAAGTTACCAAAATCACTGACTACATGTATAAAATCTCATAGCACAGTCTGTACACCACAGCTGGCATTACAGTTTTATTCAGATTCTGATACTTTCTTATCATAAATTCACAGATAAGTAGCAAAAATAGCTGGGATCCGTGTAGCTCCTATTTTCATTCAAGTGTGATTACATTCAGTTTATCCTTCTTGTGTGCTGTAAAGTGGTATAAACCAACATTAGTGACTTTGCAAATTGTGCCTTTGTTTTCTTTGCCTATTTGGTTTCTTGTCTTGTAGGAGCAAAGATATCAGGATGAGGTTCTTCACCCAGGGAGTGACTGGGCCCTGAAGGAGGCCCAGGGAAGGACTCACACCACCAAGCCTGCCAGAGTTTAAGAAGCATTTGGACAATGCTCTCAGGCACATTGTGTGATTCTTGGAGCTGTCCTGTGCAGGGCCAGGAGTTAGACTTTGATGATCCTTGTGGTTCCTTTCCAGCTCAGGGTATTCTATGATTCCAAGTCATTCCATATGGGAAAGGACGGAATGATTGAAGAGGACATACTAGACCTGGGAACAGGCTGAACTAAAAATGAGAGCTGTACTCTGTAGCATGGCTGTGATTCAAACAATTCCCTTTGTCATTTCATCTGAAAAAGCTGGCAGAAATGCAACATTACACAAAGACAGACTGAAAGCATTACCATTTGAGCAGGTGCTCTCTATGAAAACATTGAAAACACAAGGTGCACATTTGATACAACCCTCTTAGTTCTTCTGAGGAGCATTGCAGACCAAAATTTGTCATCTGTATCTCTGTTTGCAATTAGGTTCAATACAGCCAGTAACAATAGTCCCGTCCTAGGGGTCAGAGCCAACACCACAGTTCACAGCCTCCTGTGGTGATTTAAACTAGACCCTGACCCCAGGTCTTTGAGTTCAATGGTTTATAGCTTCCTTCTTATTTTCAGTCATTTCCTTGAAAATTCTTTGGATGAGACGGGAGACCAGAGAGGCTAAAAAACCAAGTCATTAAAGGAGTTGTTTTCCAATGCAGCCAATAGTTTGAGTGCAAATGCTTCCTTTCCTACATTTCACCACATTCCTGGTGATTATAGAAAGAATAAAATGCCTACCTAAAATGCAAATCATAAGCCAAGGGTCTCAGTCAGCAAGATATGTTTGAGTGCATTTCATATGACTATTTAATGCAGCTCTATGCTGTTCTTCATGAGCAGATGCTGAATAAAATACAAAACCCTCTATTTTCAAGGTGTTAAAATGAAATCAATTCTTAGTGCTGTTGCTTGTAACAGGTCCCAAATTTTAGTTTCCTGAGATTAATTCCTCTCAAAAACTTAGTCAGCCATGACTAGAAAACAAGGACATTATTTCTGCTCTTCTAATTCTGATTTTGAATGGCACTATTATTTTCAAGCTACAGGCAACAAACCTGCACACTTTGTTTCTACCATTGAATGGTTTGAAGCTACAAATTGCCACCCCTGCAAGTTTAATGAAAAGATTTTATGACTTTTTCCTTGACTGAAAAGAGGGCAGAGGTGAATTGAGAGACATCTAGTTTACTGGCATTGACATAAAACAATTATTCAACATATCTAATAAATATTCATATGCAAAATGTAAACAGGAAAGTTCAAATGAGAATGCAAAATGTATATGAGGAGAATTCTCAGTAGAGATACAGTGAAATTTTCTGTTCCAGCATGAATATAGGATTTTTTCTTTAAACCAATTAATTTGTAATGTCTAGCATTCCATCAGCTGAGGAAATCTACAGCTTCATAGTGAGAAATTGTAATGTTTCCAAAATACCTTTCCATCCATTTTTTTCAAAAATGCTTCTTTTACTGTATTCAACCACTATACAAAGGCATAGGAAAACTATGTTGCAGAAATGTTACACAGATTAACTCCCATGTGGCGTGGATGCCCACCTTCAAGCTCTGCAGCAGCCAAAGGGAGCTGGCAGGATTCTGCACCTAAAAACCTGAGATCTAAACTGGTGTCAATAGCGTTGTGTGACTTTCAAAGCACCATTGACAAGAAAAGGCTAAATATTGAATTATAAACCTAGGAAAAAGTCAGGAATAACTAAGAAATCAAAACTAAGTTCACACGTAACTGTGCCATTAAAAATAAGGAGAAGAGATCGTGTTATGCTAATGTTTGTTTATTATTAGATTCTGAAATGTTTGGACAACATTTTTCCTCTCCGTCTACTATTCTACTTTTAATTTTCACATTATTATCCTGTCAGATTTGTGTTGACATTCAATGGAAAAGGAAAAATAGGACATCAGGAGAAAGCCTTTGCTTGGTAAACTTGAAGAGAAACCTTGAAGTCCATGTATTTGTTTGTTTTACAATTGTTAAACATCTGAAAATAGAAACTCCCCTTAAATGTGAACTAAACCTTCAAATCCGGATGTTTGTCAGTATCTGTTTCTCTCTCATATTAGTTTCATACCCAAAGACTCAGCAGACCTTTTAGCAAGGCTTCAGTGTTTCCTGGGATTATAAATCTTAGCAAATTACTCTGCTGAGGCAGAACTGCCTTCGTTCTGTAGCACTAGGCTTCTGGCAGAAACATGTCCACAGTGACTTGGACCTGAAATCTAGGCAGCACAGGGAGTGCAGTTGTTGGTGAAACGCTTCCCTTGCTGGATCTGAGCCACTGCTCTGCATGTCCCAACACACATCCTAGCAGCCCACTTCTGAAGAGTATGCAGCACAGCTTCCAAGCAAGCCATAAGTATTTTCCTAAAGTAAAATATCTTTTGGGTAGTAAATCACCTAATTTTTTTCTGCAGTTGAACACTAAACTTTGTGCTGGAAATAAACAACTAATATGTTTTCAAGCACTGTGGTCAGTTTTGCATCCTGCCCTTTCCAATTCACAGATTTCTATGTATTGTTGTGCTCCTGAACATATTGCCATGCTTCTGTGCAGTCACTGTTATCCCCAGAGCATGCTCTCCTATTCTTCCTGAGCAGAGGAAAGAACCCTGCTCTGTGGGTACTTACACAGCTTGCACATCTCTGTGCATCTCTGCACTGCACAGACTTGATCTCACCTACACCTCCACTGTTTTACACCAAAATCCAAGAACAGGGACTCTATATCATGACTGCAGTGTAATTGCAGTTCTGCCTCATTCTCTGAAACAATTCCCAGGTCTATTCAGATTACAATCATATCCCTGACAAGCTGAATCAGCTAATCAATCCCTAGCACAGTGATAGCTAAGGCACTGACTGCACTCCTTTATCCAGGAAGCTCTCTGTGCCTAGTGCCAGCTCTAGAGAAGCACAGTTTGTACTTTGATTAATTTCCTGAGCTTCTGTTGCCAAATTCAATCTCTTGGAAAGGCATAAGGCCACCTTAAAAGTGAATTGAAAAGATGTTTTGCTTGTAATCTGTTGCTGATATATTCCTCAGTATGGAGGACGGCAGGACTGAAATTTATTTCAAATAGAAGGGTCAAGATTTTGTCAGCTGGAGAGGTCAAGTGCACGGAACTGCAAGGGCAGAGGAAGGACTGATTTCTCAGGGATGCATGTCCTGTGATTTCAGTTGGAATTGTGAGTAGTCATTCAACATACCTGAAAAATATTAAGCCTTCTGAAAGAGCACAGGCTGCTTTCTGTTCCTACTGCTGATACATCTTATCTTCCTTTTCTTTCCCTCAAGCAGGCAAAAGAGACCCTCTCACTCCTTCCTGCTGGAGCAGACAAAATATCAAGCTTTGAAACCTCATTGTGGCCAATATGGAATATGCCACAAGCTTTCTCCCCAACAGCTCCTGCCCCATTGAAGCATCCTTTGCAGAAGGCACTGGAAATGAGGAGAGAGCTGTACACAGGAGTCTGCTCTACTTAACTTCGGTGCTTTATCTCAGATCTCAGCCTCTGTATCATAGGAGCCACTCCCCAAGATTTTGGCCTCTTGGCAAGTCCTATTCAGCTATGTATACTAAATGAGTGCATGTTTCCTGATAGTAACAGCCTTTTCTAGGAATTAGGGCTGAGGCTATCAAAGTTATAATTCTTCACTTAGAGAAATTTGATAAGAATACTTTTTTGGTCAGGTCTGGTCAGAGCTGATTTGCAGACATGAGTGCTTTAGGCAAAAATCAATTTAGATAATCTAACTCACCAGCAATGAAACTTGAGACTACATGAAAGCTAAAACTAGTCTTGTAGACCAAAATACAGTATGTGATGTGCAAACTGGTTTTGTTTATTTAACTTAAATTTAACCCCATATAGACGTATTTTTATGTTTCTGAAATAATTTAATCAAACTAAACCCAGGCCACAGCAATCTGTCTTGTGTCAGGAATTTTCTTCTAACACTATTCTCCCTTTAAATGTGAAACAAATATTTGTGAGTGAAGAAAATATTAAAAAATAGTTTTGTAAATATAGGTTAGTTAAAATGAGAGTTACAAATTTATCCATCACTGCCTTCTCTGTTCCTCACTTTCCCCATGTGTAAAGCAGCACTGTCTTCCTCAGTGAAACATTTTGAAATCTAAGCGAAACAAAGCACTAGAGGTAATGGTACTGCTACCAGTTTGAAGCCATGCCAAGCAACAATTAATTCATCATACAATATTTTTCAGAAGGATTAGATTTTGTCTGACTAGAGTAGAGAAGCATAGAAACATAGAATGGTTTGGTTTGGAATGGTTCTTAAATATTTTCAAGTTTAGCCCCCCTGTCATAGGCAGGAACATTTTTCAATAGATCAGGTTGCTCAAAGGCCCATGGACATTGAACACTTGCATGGATGGGGCATCCACAGCTTAAAGAGGTCCTCTTCAGCTCTCTTGCTGGCTCACGTTTAGGTACTGCAAGGTCTCCCTGGAGCCTTCTCTTCTCCAGGCTGAACAGCTTCAACCCTCTTAGCCTGTGTCTCCTATAGGAGAGCTGTTCCAGCCCTCTGATCATCTTTCAGGTTCTCCTCTGGACTCACTCCAGCAGGGCTTCAACTAGATCAGATTGCTCAGAGCCCTGTCCAACCTGACCTTGAATGTTTCCAGAGATAGGGAGGTTATACTGTGAAATGGAATCAGGACTAAATTAAGCAAAACATTGAAGTACAGAAAAATACCTACCGAGTTTCCATACCTTCCTTCAGAAGCTGAAATTCAGAATTGGAATACCTGGCTATAAAAGAGTTAAAGAAAATATTCTGTTAACTACACATACCCTATTGTGAGTGTTGATGATTAAAGGACTTTCTACATTTGCACTCTTGTAATTTGTTTGATTTTTTTTCTAGTATTGCTTCTCCAAAAAGCATTCAGTAGTCGCGCATTATTTTGGAATCAAGTTGGGAGCTTTGAACACAGCAAGTGCCTGGAAGGAGGTAACTTCAGAAGTGCAGAGGCCATATCAACTGTAGTTGCTGTTTTTTCTTGCCAGCCCAACTGCTGTGTGTGAGTTCCCACCCAGACCTAGATCTGCATTCAGATTTGATGGCATAGATACATAGTTGTTATCAATACGAAGTAGTTGTAAAAAAAGCATGAAAATAAACATCCAGTGCAATAGAATGAAGAGTTCCTGCAGTTTAACAGGTCACATGGATTAGGTGACCTAACTGAAGTCAAAAGGTCTGTGTGAAACTGGCTTCAACTAGTGAACATACAACCATGGTGTATACTGAGGGAAAAAACCCGTTTGAGTCTGAATATTGTCATGAATAATTTGAGGATATCAGTCTCTACTGTGCATACACTGTTTCAAACATGCTTATGCAGATAATGTTGTAGACATCATTGGTAAATGTGATTGCCATGATTTGCAGGCATGTTTTTGTAGTGCAAGTCATATGATTATAAACTCTCCTGTGGTTATGATGGCAATATTGTCCTGCTTTCGTGAAGAGGAGAGGCACACTCGAAACAATTGTAAAAGGAAACATGATCTTTAAACCTATGGTGGAAAGTGATTAGGGGGAAAACCTTTGATTCTCAAGTAAAAGTATGCCAATCTTTAGGGGGAAATAAGAGAAGAAAATGAAAAAGAAATTGAAACTTTATTTTAGATTTATGGTACTATCTGTACTTATCAAGGGTCTTGCTATTCCAGTATGATACACTAAATAATAGCATTTCATTTCATGCACTTGTCCTTTGTCTCAAGGGCTTTTTTTCTTGGTAATAATTCTATTGTTGTAGATCAGTTGTTTCCTTTGTGAGCTTCTTGATTTTTTATCTTGGGGCATTGGGGAGGATGACTAAACAGAAACATTTCTATCAATTTCATCTTTCGTCTGAAGCCCTGATAACTCTGTTCAAAGGTGAAAGAAAACAAGATATGAAAGACAGATATATATTTTTTTAATTTCTGTAGAAAAGAGTGACTGTATGGCAAAGCACAGGGTTAGTTTTTTCACTGCCTAGGTCTGGTGTTTAGTTTTTGCCTGTGGAATTTATTTATAAGCTGTATTAAATATTTGTAAAGCTTGCTTCTGGTCTTGTGTTCAAAGGCAATAAAGAGAGAAAATGTTTACTTCTTCCATGATTTACCATGAGTGTTGTTTATTTAATTTAAGAAGAGCTTCATTCCACGTGTTGTTTTAGTTGCTTGACTTACTGCAGAAGTTTCACAGCTGAAGCAATTCTACTGGAGTAGTACATTTTGCTAAAATAAGCGATTGCTAATATATAATCTTAGAAATTACTCTACAAACAGTCTGAAAAGGCAGGAGTAATTCAAGTGCTTGTGAGCCTGAAGTTTTCCAAAAGCTCCTGGGTAGTTAAGTGCTGAACCCATGCAGAGATCCCCCTCTCACATACATGGATCTGTCCTCTGCATAAACACCTGAGCCCCTCAGCTCTTTCACCTTCCTCCCACCCTCCCTAAGCACCATTCTCTGCTCTGCTATTTCTCTGCTTTACACATTACCACTGCACAATTTTAATGCTCAGAAGAAGACTAACAGTAGCTTGATGCCTGACCAGCTAACGTGCTGTGTCACTCATATTTTCAGGACACGCTCTAGGGTCTAGGTTATTTAGAAGAGTCCTTTCCTTACCAACCCGGCGTTTCCCCTTGTACAAACACAGCAGACACAAAACCACTGGGTGTTTGGGTTTATGCCACAATACTCAGGCTTCTCCTGATAGCTTGGAGGAGTTGATTGGAGGGCTTTTGCTCATGAGAGTTGTATCCTTTTGTGAAGACCACTGACATCTATGCCCCACAGCTGCAGCTCTCAGCACCCATCGCTTTTCTCTTCTGGAAGCCCCCATCCCTGGCAACAGGCACCTCCCTGGGTACCAGCCAAGGCCAGGCTGGAATGTGGGCCCATATGTGGGCTAGACTAGGTGGGCGCCATGGCCAGATAGGGAGGGCGGTGGGGAACTGGAATCCAACCCTGCTGCACTGTTTCTGGGGTAGGTGCTGATGCTTCTGGGGGGCTGACAGGGGTTCCTAGGCTGTGGGCAGGTGGGGGAAGCCCTGAGATGCTGTGCAAGGACAGTAACATCTGCAAATGCTCTCAGAGTTCCCAAAGAATCTTTCTTTGAGATTGTCTCAGAGTTAAATATTCCTGAAAGAAAACCTACCTCCAGCAACTCACATTCACAATACAGGCACAGCAATGTTTGCATTTTTGAGGCCAGAATGGTACCAGGTCTGGAGGAAGCCCAGAATCAATCCTAGTCACCACTTTTCACTCCCAGACAGCCAGGACTTCTCCCACTAAGGCAGCACCATATAAAAGATCCCAACAACAAAGGCTCTCTGAAGACAGCATGACCACCCCTGCCCAACATGGTCCTGCTTTGACACTCTCTTGCCAAAGTGAGGTTTCCCAGGCCTTTGCACATATGGAAGAGCTCAGCATTTGGGTCCAGGCAACAAGTGTGACTGCTCTTGAAGATGAAGCATTTGGCAAGGGTTTGGGCTTGGAGTTCTGGCTTGGGCTTGGATCCATCTATCCTGCAAGCACATAACAGTTTCAAAGAATGAAAATCCAGGAGGTGGATTCTGGTCTTTTTCCATCTTGACATATCAGGAAAAATTTGTGCAATTAGAAATGCTGCCACATTTTTTCATAGCCCATAGCATCCTGTGAGACTAATTAGCAAAAGACAGAAATCTCCCTAAAGATTAAGTCAAGAATAAAGATGAAGTGTTCTCCTTTTCACTGCTTATTTCCAGTGATTCAGCTAGAAATTTATCAAATGTCAGGAAAATACAATAAAGTCAGAATGATTCAGCTATTGCACAAAACCCTGTTAGTGGTAAGCTTGTAGCTAACACTGTAGGTGGTCTTAACTCTACTGCCTTGGGTCTTGTTAATTTACTCTCTCACTGCATACATGCCTGGAAACATGCCTTTCAAGCCATACTCTGTGCAGCTGCCAGATGAGACCAATATCTAGCCTAGGCTTACATTGCATTACGTATTTTTCTTGAAAGGGGTGAAAATATTCACTCTTTATGACTCAGAAATGAAACAAGAAGAGCTTGGCTTTATTTTCTCAATCTTTAAGAGATAATAGCCCACAAATGTATATGAAAGTTATTCTCTATAGCATCTGCAATTCTTTACTCAGGAAAAGTTGAGGTTTGATTTAACTCAGAAAACAAATTAGAACTTACCTTCCCAAAAAACTAGTAGGAACATCTGCAAAACAGTGGAGTGCTGTATGGAAGCCACGGGGATAAAGCAACTGCATTATACCTCACAGCAGCAATAAGTGACAAAGTACATCGTTCAGTATGAAAAAACATCTTTGAATGTCTGCCTTACTCTTATTATTTCTCTCCATCCAGAATAAAGAGAAGCACATAGCAAAGGCATTTGTCATTCCCCATAGAAAGAGAAATGGAACATTAAGTTAATTTACTTTTGCTCACATTCCATTAAACAGCCGTCAATGGACACAACTCTGTTAAAAGAAACCATCACAGGAAATGCACTAGGAGAAAGACAACAGAGAAAGCTACTCACTAATTTCCTTAACACTTTGGATGTGTGAGAAGCAATTACTTCATTACCAATCAGATATGGTTTACAGAAAAAAAAACCTAACAAGAAAGAGAAAGAAAAGATGAATGCAATATGATCTAACTGGACATTCATATTATGGAAATATCAAAAGGCAGTGAACTTTGAGGTCTTAGTCTCTCATTCCTCCTTCCTTATTTGGGTCAACATTTGCTGATAAAAGAGTGTGACAGCTGAGAACCCACCTTTAGCATTGCCCAATTCTTTCAGTACCAGTCAGCTTACTGTAGGCTGCTGCATTGCTGCGCCGCACTAGAGGCAAGTCTGCCTGTACTAGAACAGAGGTGCCTGGTGTCACCAGGAATTCCATAAAGAGGGAGATTTGAGGAAGGCTATCTCATTGCTACTTTTTACAAAATTTACTTGCTCTGCCTATTTATGATCTGAGTAATATAATCACGGAATTCTTAAGGTTGGAAAAGGCCTCTAAGATCATCAAGACCAATTTTCAGCCAAGCACCACCACTGTGTTCACCACTAAAATATGTCCTCAAGTGCTGGAGGACAAATTGGAAATAACTGCTAAGGTATGTGATATATTATTGTTTATGACGACCTTATAGCTAAACATATTCTCTCTCTCTCTCTCTCCATTTCTCTCTTCCTTCCTGCTTTTCCCAAAGCAAAAGGGCTGAAACACTTCTACTGAAATTATAATATCCCATAGCACGTGGCCAGTGAAAGAGATAATTATAAATTATCCGATTATCTGATCATACATTTTTCCTTAACTTGTTGAAGGGTGTAGTGGCCAGAGGGATAACACTTTTTACCTTTTTGGTCTTCATCACTGTAGTATCTATGTGTTCTTATCTTCTGTTTTGTTTCTTACCCAGCTTTTTTCTCTTGCTTTGAAAAAATACTTGTAAATACTTGGAAGAGCTATGGAACAGATGGTTCACAGTCAGATCAGAGCTTTACCCTGTGTGGTCCCCTTCCTCTCTCCAAAAGAAATTGATCTGTTCTTCAACTACCCATTAATTAAATCCAGGAACAGAGTAGAATTATCTACAGTCCTTGAACATGGTTCAGAGAATATGATTACTGAACAATGCACAAAATTCAGGAAAGACTAAATTATTCAGACAAAGGACAGGTGATGGAGTATTGAGAAATAAATATTTGGGTAAATAGATCTTAATACCAGCTAGTCTTAAATTTTGATATTGCGTACAAACCCAGAAAATATATTCTTATAAGAGACACTTTATATAGAAGCATAATGTTTGATCAACTGTCTCTGACCAGTTCCACATTCACTTCAGCATGTATAGACTAGCTGTGAGTGACTTTAACCTGTCTAGCAATCCATCAGGGCTGAGATTTTGTGGCTAACCATAGTAGTGGCTTTATTTCTCAATAGAAGGATAATGTAGAGGAAGTTCTCTCTCATGGTAATAATCATGTTTGCATCAGAGCTACAGTATTGTGTAGGTTGCTTAAGTAATTGCCAGTTAATTCACTGAGGGAAATGAACAGCAATAAAGAGGAACTATTCAACATGAAGTGAAACTTATTTAATTTATACTATGAAGATTATTTGACAGCTTCTTAATTTTTTGTTTAATATTGGTAACATTTTCTCCACATGTGGTTTAATACCTGGAGCTTTCAATTTAGCAAAGAGGTACAAAGAGGGAGAGAAAAGAATGTAAGGCTATGCTGTAACATGACAGAAATATATCGTACCAGAAGGAATCATTCTCTCCTATCTTCTGTGCTGAGACAGCAACACACAAGTACATGTAGAGTACCTTTAAAATCTATACTGTCTTTAAAAGCTTTAGTGAAGTAGATTACATAATCCATTTATCTGACAGATTTCTATACTAACAAGAATTTATGGCTTTAGAAAATGTCCCTATTATCTGAGCTCAAATTCTGTCATTGGGGAAAAGAAGGAGAATGTATTCTTCCTTGTAACAGACTTATACATTTTGAAAAACTGTCATCAGTCTTCCCTTTTTTAGATTATTTTCTGGGGTTTCCTCCCCAAGGTTGATTAGCATCCTGAGTTGCCACTAAGGGCGCTGAAAGTTTGGATTATTAAAGATAGCTCACAAGGTATGTTCCTAATCATATAATGTGGGCCTCTTTTTACAAGTGTTTAAATATCATTAGGCCTTATTGACACTGCTGGGAGGGAGTGCTTCCTATGCTTTAGGTCTTCCCCACAGCCTGTGAAATGACATCCAATGTCATTCTTAAAAAAACCAAACCCAAATATCCCATTATATTCTGGATCATCTCCTTAAAAGAGTGTTTATTGGTTAGTTTTATTTATAATTTGGCTGATTGCTCTGTTTACCACATAGCTTTTATGACTTTCGAAAGTTATTAGGTTGTCATTCTAAAGTTATTAGGTTGTCATCTACTATATTCAATCCCATTTAGTCACACTTGGCTTAGCTCTATTAGCTTATTTGATGCATTTGATTCCGAATCTTCACTGGCATGATCACAGTATATCCATTTTCAAATTATCACATTAATATCTCCCATTTTCCAGATTTCTTTAAAGCAAGTAATTGACTGTAATCAAGAGCCTGAATGTTTTTGTGCAGCTGCCGATTCATCTATCTGCCACAAACCTTTGCTTTCTTCCATGAAAAACTATTTCAATTTGAAAAATCACCAGGTCAAGTTAAGCGACACTCATGTTGATCATATATTACTGCCTCAAAAATTATATCATTAATATAAATTAAAGCATTGTAAATGCCCTGATAAAATAGTAAAACATGGTGAAAATAGACTTTTTTATTTATTCAAAAATTATGTATTAGACAAAACATCATCCTTTGAACCTCTGCCTCTACCATCAAATCTGCTCTTAAAAAAGGGCATTTTTCTCTTGCTAAGCTCCTGAGCATTTATCATAGGGTCAGAACTCAGAGGAGATTAGGTTCTGGTTTAATTTTTTAACATCCTTCTAAAAAGCCATTTATTTTTGCCACATATGTTTGCAATCATATACCTTGATGATGTTTAGCTTCCAAAGGATGGTTGATAATATCTTTATAAGTGATTAATTTAACATACATCACATATGCAAGTTTTGAAATCAGTATCTGCATGGATTTTGATGCATGTATTTAGGAAAAATAATTTTGCCATAAGACAAATTTTGGTAAATATTTATAATCCGTAAAAGTGTTTTGATTGTTCACTGAACCACTGAAGAAACGTCTTCCAACATCTTTTTGTAATAGGTAGCTAATTTTTCTCATAAGAATAGAAGAGAAAGACACCAAGATACTGATACAGGACACAAGGAGCCACTGGCCAGGTAAATTCATGTGCAAGGGTTCACTCTTTTACTACAAAATGTTTGTTATGTGTGCATAGTTATACATAAAAATATCAAAATCAGTCTTGCAACACCAAGAACGCAAAAGTTTTAAGACACCTTCTCAACAAAAACATCAAGGAAACACTTGTCTCTTATTCAGCCCATTTTCTCAGTGTCAGATTGTTAGTATACTACATAGGAGTGTGTTAATTGAGTCACTAAATTCTGGGGTTTGTACAATGACAGACCCTTTCCTGTGCTTTTTGCATTCCTCATTTTCTGCCTTTTCATGTGGTGGAATAATTTTAAATAATATTTTCCTGTGCTTGTTATGCAGAAGAGTGGCTTTGTGAATGGCATGATCTCCCATGGACTAAAGCTACATGGAGTTTCTGTGATTTATTAATCAGCTATGACTTCTGTAGGAAATTGAACACCAGCCCTTTGTCTTGAAGAGTTCCACATATTCTCAAAGTTTCTGGATCCTATACTGTGTACTGCCTTCACATGAGCCTTCCTCTAAAATGCCTCATAAATGACTCCTTCCATTAAACCCTCTAGAGGACTTCTAGTTTGATAATGTTCTGAATGCCAGCCAGATTTAATATTACTTATTTTACCTGGCTTGCTTCCTAGGTCCACAGTGTCCTTTGGGCTTGTTAGTTTGTCAAATAAGTATATACTATCCACAAATGATACACCTGTTTCTCCAAGGACATTACTTGCATGGTATCTGTGACTTAGGTGCTCTTATTATAGACTAAAACTTAAATTTTTATGTATTATCACTGAAATTATGATGAACTACTGACATTAAAGAACTGATTCATGAACCAAGAGCAATTGATTATAATGCTGAGCAAACAGATCCTATTATATTTCAAGATTCCTCCTACCAGACCTTGTTTCATTGATTATTACCGTCTGCCAAAAAGTACTGCCTTTTTTTCCCTGGCTGACACCATTCTATTGCTTCTTGATTGTTAGTTTATAGCAATTCACTTTCTTTTTCTTTATTTTCCTTATAGGGAGAAAACTTCAGGTCGCTCTGAGCTAGATTAAGACCCAGAAGACCTGTGGGAGATGGACAAAACTGAAGAATGGGCTGTTATTGAAAGCTTCACCAGAAAAAAAAAGGTGCTCCTGTTTTTAGGGTTGGCTCATATTAGCTATGTGTTTTTAGATTATCTGTTTAATTTATAGTGCCTCGATTGCTGAATGTTTTTATCATTTATTCAGTTGCAGCTACTGCATTTTTTGCAAGAGCTTCTCTTCTAATTAAGGGTCTTTCCCCCTGAAGCACCCACTGCTCAAATATTTCTTCCCTATACTTTTTATATACTTCACTGATTTTCACTCAGTTAGAGGTATGCATTAGGTTTTCTGTAAGCACCTTAGGTTTAAGAAAAGCTCAACATCTACTCATAGCAGTTACTTGCCTTACATATGGTTTTACTCCTTTTCTTAGGTCTTCTCTCCCTGTCTGTCTCTTCTAAGAGTCCTTACATTCTTTCATCCTGAAAATGGAGGCAAACTGGTCTTTCATCCTTGTATCATGAATATACAGGTATGCATTAGGTTTTCTGTAAGCACCTTAGGTTTAAGAAAAGCTCAACATCTACTCATAGCAGTTACTTGCCTTACATATGGTTTTACTCCTTTTCTTAGGTCTTCTCTCCCTGTCTGTCTCTTCTAAGAGTCCTTACATTCTTTCATCCTGAAAATGGAGGCAAACTGGTCTTTCATCCTTGTATCATGAATATACACCTGCAAAGAATGTCCCCTGAAGCTTGAAACAGGACTCTGACTTCACAGGTCTGTAACACTGTGCAGGAGCTTAATAAGAGACAGACCTCCTCTGAGTAACTTCATCTACATGGGTCAGATAAGACAGTTCTCAGGAACAGGAGAAAAAACAAAACAGGAAATGTTCAAACCTGAAGAGTCCATAAAATGTCAGCATTAACTCTTCTACCAAAAATATTTTGTCTATACAATCTTAGTCTGTCCATGGGAAGATAAAGTTTCCCCAAACAGAATTTTTTTTAATGGACAAGAATTTTCAGTAATATACACATAAATACATGCAATATATTACATATAGGAGTGAAGCGTACAGATTTATAAGCAACGTGGAATAAAGTTGAATAAATGGGATGCTTTTAATATTGTTTCAGTAATTCATGTCAGTACTTTCTTGCCAAGTGTTGTCACACTATTACAATTCAGACTTATTTGTTACAGGAAACATTGAAATGAATATTCACAGGTAAAGGGCCCATCCTAAAAACTGATGGCTTGTATTACCATATAATGGAAAAACCACTTTGACAGAGTTATGTAGTTATCTACTAGACAAAATCAAAATAAGACTTAAGAAACCAATATATGGCCTGAATCCAGTTCCTCTGCTCTGTCCAATATACTGGTGACAGAGAAGCACAATTTTAGAGCATGAAACCTAAAGAAATCTGAAAACCAGCAATATGTGTAGTAGTATATAACATTTGCTAATAGGGGCATAAAAGATTTTGCCAGTAGTATATGGTCTCTGTAATGCTGACAGGTTATTCAAGTTTCTATCTGTTTTAAATACCACTAAAATGAACGTTTGTGCTGCTGTGCATTGGGGTAGAAGAGCACAGTGTGGGGAAGAGCAGGGACAGATGTGTCATTATTTGTCTCTCTTGTCTGCGCTTGCATCTCTGGGCCATTTTGCCTTCCTCAAACTCTTTCTTCATGTGGTAGGACACAAATTGGACTTAAAGGCATTCACTATAGGTGAATGCTGGACTTTCGTAAGACTCTTGTCAATATTCCTTTGTTTGTCTACACTTGTCATGACAACAGTCTCAGTGTGGGAGCACTTAGTATAGAACTTCAGTCTTAGAGATTTTGTGGACAGGCCTTTTCTGCACAGTTTGTCAACTGGGTTGTGACATATGAGTGAGACAGCAGAAATCTTCTGATGGGCTGAAGCAACTGTGGCAACCACTGGCTTACACATACCAGGTATGCAGCCAGGGGCTGAAGTGTTCCCTTGGAGTCCAGGGGTCCAGCTCTCACTCCCAGGTGCCCATTATCACACCACAGAGGAGGTCCACGAATGGCTGTGGGCAATACAGCAACCAGGGTTAAGGCATCTCCCTCTCAGTCACACTACTACTCAGTAAACCCACAGTCTTTAATTAGAAATCTAGGCTCTAGAGGAATTCACAGACAGTTAATGAGGAAGAAATTATGAAGGAATCAAATGTCAGTGTCTGGTAATTCAGCTACCTCAGAGGGGCCATAATAATTCCTCCTGACTGGGATTTTCACCCTGAAACTGTCCAGGAGTGGTCCTCAGACTCTCTTTATGCAGCCAGCCTGAGGAGCTGGCTATGGTAAGCAATCTGTTCTGTGGTTAACACACTCAGCCAGGATGCATAAAAAAAGGTTTAATATCTTCCTCTGGCTAAGGGGAGTTAAAACTATTCCTTTCTGATTGAAATAATTGAATATTAATTGGGTCATTAAGAGAGAACAAAAGGCCTTCAAGAGGATTAGAGCATTTATGTAGGTGTCAGAACATGCTTAAATATTTTAGAATAATTATCCACTAGAGCTGAGCATCCCAGGTGAATGCTCTTCTCGTTCTCTGCAAGCAGCCTAGTGTCTTTCAACACCTTCTGAATCTAGCTGGCTAGATATGTCAGAGACAATGAAAATAATGTGAATGGTATCTGTAGAAACAGGTTTCCTGAAGGACTGTGGGTGTTTAGTGAGTTTTGTAGCCTCATTTACATGATTTCTTCCTTATTGATCTTAAAAATGTGGAAGCAACTTTTAGTGCCTCTTTTTAGTTTTCCTACTTCTCTTCTTGTGGAGAAAGGAGGCTGCAGCATCTCCTTATATTCACACATTCAAGAATATATAGGTGAATGCAGAAAAAAAAGTAAATTAGGAAAGCAGATTTTGGCAACGAGATGTGCCATGCATTTATATTTGGAATTGTTCATAATTTATCTGAGACAGAGATACTTGAACAATATTGACTCCCTTAGACTGCATGTAATATTTTGACAGACACAGATGTTGGCATTTTTGCAAGTTGATGCATCATCATGCAATCTTGTCCTACCATGCTTTAAGGAGTCTTTCTATTTCATCTTTGTTGTTTTTAATTTTTTGGCACAGAGGTAGACCTCTATCAAGGAGGTTGGGGATGAAGCGAGTCCTGTTTTTTTCACAGAAACCTATGTTCACAGATGCCCTGATGCAAAAATTAGTTCTTCAGCAGAGAAAACTGGGATGAGAGAACAGAGGTAGAGTTTGTATGTAGACTGTGACACCACTTTTCTGCTTCCTTTTGTCCTATGCTAAAATGTGCATTATGAGCAATGTGCATTATTCATTGAAGGAAACCTCAAAAATTTGAATCAAGATTGAAACTGGGCAACTGCTTGGCTCTGTGGCAATGCTGAATTAACACAGCATTGGCAACTATCATTTCAGTCGTTTTGACAGTCACGATTTTTGTCTAAAACTGACAGCTTCTGTTTCTCAAGTGATTGACACCTGGAAGTAGCTTTTACTCATCAACTGAGAACAAGGGTAATCATTTCTCCAGCAAAGCCTTATCAGCATTACTGTCACATTACTGTTTTTGCCCTTGTCTGTGTTCATCTTAACACTTATCTCATGCTTTTTCTACATCAGATTTTTTTCTTATTAGTTACACATCCTGTGGAAAATTAGCCTCTTTTTAATAAGAAACTATGGGACAGGCACTGGAAAATTATTTCCCTTTTTTCTGCTTTTTTTCAAATACATGCTCTAGACCTTATGAAACTAGTGGTGGCATTTAATCCATTCTTCAAGTAAATAAGCAATATGAATATTTAAAACTCCTATCACATTGTCTATATCAGTGGTAGGGAGATATGAGTTAGAGATGAAAGACCTTATTATCTGTGAAATGGGTTCACAACTTTCAATAGAAAGCTCATCTCACAAGCCAGGGACATCCTCTAAGTAGTTAAATACACCAAAATATATTAACAACTCCAGCGAAGATTTAACACATATATAAAATGTGAGAACCTTCCTTCCCCTTATAAAATATAATTAATGAGCAACAGTTCATTAGTTCAGTGCCTCTGCTTTATAAATCAGCCCAGCAATAAAGAAAAATCAAAGTATTTAGTTTTAGCAAATATGTTTCAAGTGTCTTTGTACTTTAAGGTTAACTCAAATTAAACAAATTTGATTTGCAAAATGTGACAAATATCCAAAATTGCATCAAAAAGCAACACAAGGAAAAGGAAAAAGAATTTACTCTTTCAGTTTTAAAAACTAATGTTTTTAAAAGCTAAAGGCAAGGAGTTTTCACATTTTGAATGTCACTATCTCGCTAACAGCTCTTTGGATGGCAAATTCACAGCAGTAATACACTGCTTCATGGTTATTGCCTCTAGCTGAATTCCACCTTGTTTTTCTATTAATCTCAGTTTCCTAACACTCAGCTAAATCACACCATTAATGTAGAGCTTTTTAATTCCAGATGTAAAAATGTAGAGCTAGGTGCTTTTAGTCCAGCATTTCCTTTGAAATGGCACTTTTCAAGGGAACATTATTAAAGGAAAATAAGAACTCAAGATATGCAACACAATATTTACATACATTTGGAACATGAAACTACAAGAGCGGAAGGAAAGGATTTTAGCTGCTACCATTACTATTAACAGTCCTATGCTTAACAGGTGCAGCTCTGTAATAGTTGTGTTAGATATCTCACAATGAGCAATTCAAAGTGCTTAGTTGTGAGTATAACCTTCATTTTCTTCAGAAAATTACAAAGATTCAAGAAAACTGGGACCTGAAAATCATATGCAGCAACATTTAATCATTAGCACATCATCCAAGGTCAGTGACTTCTAATCTTGATCCTGACATTGGCTTGTTTGAGTTCCTTTTGTTGACTTCCTGGCTTGGAAAATATAGATAATATTTTACTTACAGATTAGAATCCTTAGATATGAAACACTGAATAACATAACAAACTGAGCACTGTTATATGCAACATGTATCTCTTGATATTTTTTTTCCTGTGCTACATACACAAGAGAAAAATAGATTTTTTAATGATACTATAAATTCTTCTATGCATTCACAGTCATATGCACACAAAACAGTCAGATTAACTTTGAGGGTTGGGAAAAAATTTCATTCATCTTTGTCTGAACTGAAAAATAGATTTTACATCAACATCATATTGACTTGAAATGGAGAAATTAATATTGAGTCATGGATTTGCAAACTTCCATGTTTTAAATTTAATACAGAAATATTTTCTGTTAGTATGTTCGTGAGCCATTTGTCAGTCTTTTATGTATAAGTACCATAGCAAAACCCTTCCCATGGGAACAGTTATTAGTTGTCTCTGAGTGTTACATGAACACTGTAGCTTAGCAGGGTCCTCTCGCATTATTCAGATGTGCTAAATGTTCCTATTTTTCTGTGAAATGTACATCGAGAAACAAAGAAGGACACAATATTACTTTTTTTTAGTAGCAGAATAAATAATTATTAAGAGAGATGGAATTACAAAAATGTGTAAAAGAAATAGCACGAAGTGGTGGATGTATGCACTTATATTCAGCTGCTAGTACCAGCTTTGAAAAACTAAAAAGGACACCAAATCCCACAGATAAATGAGTTCTCATATTTTGGCTCTGTCCCACCCTCCTTGCTTTGCTGCAGGGAAGTGATGGCAGCCTACATGGGACAGAGATGTTGTTGCTCCCTGGGTTGCAGTCATCAGGAGCTGTCGTTGCAGAAGTAGTGCATAAAATAGCCATTAGAGTAAACATGTTGGACACAGCAGAGGGGACTGCCCAAAAACCTGACAGATGTCAACCAGGAGACAGTTGCCTTATGGCCTGGCTTGATCTGTGCTAAGACAGAAATAAGATAACTAAGCCTGAGAATTCTGGTGAGGTTAATGACCTGGGATAAGGTACTCCTTGAAAAGTTCAGTTCAAAGTCTTCCTTAGTCTTCCCCGGTGGAGTTGTCTAATTTATGAAATGGGAGTGAAATCCTTATAACTATTGCAACCTGCAATTCTGAATGTAAGCAGCTTCCTAAATTCAATACATGCTTTATTTCTGGCAATTTATGTGATGATATTGAAGGAAGCATTATGCACTCTAAGATAAGAAATTGATTTGTGAATTCTGCTCTGAGACATATAAACAGACTACACACTGAGCTGCAAAACATGAACTGTTCGATGATGTTCTGATAAATCATAAGGATTGGAATACAAAATTACACACACACACACACCAGTGTGTTTATGAATGGGTTTGGTTTTTTAAGTTTTATATAGATTTTGAAAATGAGAAAGAGGATATAAAATTGCGATTCAAGTAGGCAGAGAATTTTTTGTTCAGCTAGTATTGCTTGTCCAGAAAAACTGTAGCAGTTTCTCTTGTCTGAAATACAATTCAACTTTTTAGGTTAGTTTACTGTTGGGACTTTCCAATTTTTCTTCTACTTTCAAAGTCAGCTCAAACATACAACTAGAATATGTGGAACTTAGAAATTAAACATTCTATTCATTGCACATGACTCCAAGGATTCTCCTATGTAGAAAAAATTATCGGCTGCAAAAGTGGAATGAGTCTTAAGAATGAGGAAGTGCAGCTTCAGGTGATGACTGGGATGCAGGAGGGAGGTTTAGGAGACAGAGTTGTGACAGGGAGATTGTTTGATAAAATCCAGAGGACACAAGAGAGATAGGTTCATGGTCACCTATATTCAGATGACAGCTGCCAATAGTTTCCTCAGGTAAAATTCTTACCTAGAGCAGGTATAGGAGTGCTGACAGACATTGCAGTAGTGGAAATCCATGAATTAGGCATTTTGAGAGTCTTTAACTCATCTGAGGTTAATAAATCAAGTACAAATCTGTTCCTTTGCCAGAAGGAAAGTCAATATTCAGTTGTTCAAAGGATTATAATCTTCTGTGAATTCTGTATTTTTTAGGATTTTTCAAAAGAGCTGATAGGAAAATATCACCAGTAGTAGAAGGAGAATACATATCTGGAACTAAGAACATTGTAAGAACAGTAATTAATAAATCTGATCACAGATAATTTTACACAAATGTAGTAGAGTACATTTTACCTTCCTTCGTTTTTGCTTTCTTGTGATTTTCCCTCTACTGAACAGTGGTCCTGACATTTTGGGAGCCCTTTCAATTATTGAGTGAAATAAAACAATTTGTTGATATTAGTGTCAGATTCCTGAAACAAAATTTAAAAAATTATCACATCTTTGCATTTTCATTTCCTCACTTGCAAGACTTGAGTTGCATTTTATTTCAGACATTGCACTTCAGCTTTAAAATAACATATGAGCAATAAGTTTAATGGAGCATAGAATGCCTTTATGTATGAAGTATGGTCAGAATGGGTTTTGCAATCTAGATTGCTCAAATGATGCTTTAGCTAATATAGGCAAGGCCTGAAAGTGGATGTTGTTTATGCTATTAAAATATTCTACAGTTTGCTGTCTTCATGTTTGAATACTCTGATGACAGGGAGGGCAAGTGAAGTCTGAATCACCTGCCAGAATGCTGCCTTCATTGTTCTGTCACATGTTTTGATGTGTGCAATAACTACTGATTTTTTTCTTTTGATAATCTCCCTCTCACTGTTTCTTTCCCTGCTGTGCCTTCTAGCTGCTTTCATTTTATCTTAATGCTCCAGGTGGAGAACTATGTTTCAAGGTCTAATTCTTGAGTGGCCAGATAACAGCACGGTTTCATATAAGGCTGCAAGTCCACCGCAGGCCTCAGCAGAATGCTGTTGCCTGTTGGAGAGCTGGCAGAAATCACAATGAGATGGTGAGGAGGTCAGGGTTCTCTTATTTTGTGGCTAATAGTGCCATGAGTGATAACTACAAAGCTTGAGTGGGGCATGCACAGCATATGTGCTTGTCTCATGTGCCTGTTACGTTGGCTGACACTGCTCACTTCCACAGAGACAGTAAATCAGATCAAAGCTCAATTCTACATGGGGGATGTAATGAACAAAATAATTCTGAAGAGTTTTCATTAAAATAGTCCCAGGAGCAGAAAAATTGGGAATTTTGTGCACCTCCGAGAGAACATTTCATTTATCAGATATGTTAGCAACATGGAAGTGTGATGGGTAGTTAAAATGATATTTTCTTCACTGAGAAATGAGAATTGGTCATTCAAGAATTAATAGTAACAGCTTTGAGAGAGGGCAAGTTATGCAGTATAGATGAGGTGCTTTAGGAAAAAAAGTGGAAGCAAATAGGATAGAATAAGTTGGCAGTAGGTACAATCCCAGATAATGAAGAGAAAGAGAAAATACAATGGGATGGAAAGAAATGGAGATGGAAGATTAATCAGTCTAAATTAAGGTAGATAACCTACATTATTTGCACTTGTTCTCCTTTGGATCTGACTACATACAGGACCCTAAGCCTTCCTTTTTCATCAGTGTGTGGCACTTTCAAATACCTAATTGCACGGCTAAAATACGTCAGTTGAGATGAATTAGCTTGACTGCATACATCCCCTACTGTGCTTTCTTTGGTCTTGTCATCCTCAAAAATGACCTCATCAAAGCATAAATATTACTTAGGAAGACTTTTAGCTCCTCTAGGCTGGTCTTCCTCCTGAGGAATTTCTGATATTACTTAACTCAGGGGGGAAATTTTCATTTTAATCTAACATCAATAAAAACAAATGCAGGTTTTCCACTGTTGCTGAATGTGTTTGAAGAGCTTGCTGTGTGAAGAATCTGAAGAAAAGGAAATAAAATGTACATGAGATCACTAATATAATAGAGGAATGAAGCAAACTGAAAAGCTAAAAAACCTGTGTTGCCAAGGATTTAGATGGAAGTAGAGAGGTTTATTACTAACAAAATTACTCCTCAAAAGGAAAAACAAGAACAGCCTGATGTATGTACCTGCTAATAACAAACAGTCTGGAGTCACAAATTCCCAAATAGAAAAAAACTGAATGACCTTATCTCTGACTTAGGTCTAGTGTTCAGCTGTGACACAGAAATATCTAGCACAAGAAGTATAGCTGGTTTATGAAATAAAAATACCCACAATATCAAAGCTCAAAGAAAGACTGGTTTAGAAACTACACTAACATGCTGCTGATGATCATTTTTTTCTAAGTATTTTTGCCTCTTTGACTTCATGCTCCTGCAACAGAAAGATCCTGAAGGTTTAAAAGTAGTGTTTACTAGAAAGATAATTTATGTGCACAAAGGTCAGGTGTTCATTATTGTGAGTTACTTCTACCTAGAAAAAGTATAAGAAATGAAAGGGTGTGCAGTTTCCACAATATAAAACATCAATACTTCAGAAAACCTGGATAAAATGTGCATTGTTATAGTCCTTTTAGAATTTATATTAGTGAATAATGCTGTGGGAAAAATCATCATAAATGACAGGCAAGCTATGAAATATATTTTCAGATACAAGAAAAAAATGTATTGTTATTTAAGCAGAAGAAAAATGGGCTTCACCAGAGGCACCACTGACTTCAATTACCTGTTCAATGACCTTGCATTGTTACAGTTCGTGAAGGCCCACTGGTTGCAACCCTAGCTAATATGCAGTGTTAAAAAGACCTAATTCATAAAGCTCTCTGCTGGAAATCATCAACCATTAGTACAGAATAAAGAAACCCATCCACTTGATCTGGATACTCAAGAACAGATGTTTCCTAATTAGAATCTAACAGAAACTCATCAGCATTATATATCTGTTAGGTTTGCAACAGAAGACAAATCCCTCTTTGATTTCTCTAAATGTTATCATGAAAGTAGATTAGCAATTAGAGAAGAGAAATTTTTCATAAGACTTGGTGGTAAAAATAAAATGCTTCTGTTTAGTAATGGTAGTTAAGATTTCTTAGTGATTCACTTAGACCATATAGACCTACAAAAAACAATAGAAACAGAGACAGTTTTCTTAGTAAGCAAAAGAAATATTACAGTATATTAAGTGTAAAAATTCCAACTCTTCAACATACATCACCAAGGGGAGATACTTGTTGTTTTGTTTTGTTGGTGATTGTTGTTTTCAACTTAACCTGGAAAAATTGGTTGTTTTAGGAGTCAAAATCTTATGCATCATGAACTGAGTGCCGATGATTCTGTGGAAGCATAAGTAAAGATTTGTTCACTGGTGAACTGGAGGAACATCTTCTGTGTACATATATGCCTGAGAGGCAGGGGGGGGACCTATTTGTGCTACTAAGGGGATACATTATGTGCTTAAATGTCTGTTTTTTTTGTTCTCTGACCTGGAAAAATTGGTTGTTTTAGGAGTCAAAATCTTATGCATCATGAACTGAGTGCCGATGATTCTGTGGAAGCATAAGTAAAGATTTGTTCACTGGTGAACTGGAGGAACATCTTCTGTGTACATATATGCCTGAGAGGCAGGTGGAGTACCTATTTGTGCTGTGCTACTAATACATTATGTGCTTAAATGTCTGTTTTTCTTGTTCTCTGTGTTACATTCATTGGATGCACATTTCTGAAATCCATTTGATTTAACATGTCTTTGGGTGCTTATACATGATATCATAACATATCTTAACATATCATATCTTTAGATGAGTGTACATAATAGGATACAATCTGAGGGGTACAGGGTTATTTTAGTGTGATTTGGTCAGACTGCATAGTAAACCGACAGATACCCATTTTATCACTACTTCTTCTTTCCTTGAAGACCATACCCTGGAAATCACCACCAATATGTTCCCCTAGACAAATCCTTAATGTCTGTCCAAGGTGCTCACCACCAATATGTTCCTCTGGACAAATCCTTAATGTCTGTCCAAGGTGTAGTTTATGGACTTGAATGTAAAAGTTATGTTGAATAATGGTGAGTGCAGTCTGAGATAATAAGTACTTCCAAATTGAATCGAATATTGTGCATCCCTGACAGAATAGTTAAGGCTGGAAAAGGCCTTTAAGATCATCAAGTCCAACTGTCAACCTAGCACCACCACCATGATCACCACTGAACCATGTCACTAAGTGCCACTTCTACATGGTTTCTGAATACTTCCAGGGATGGTGGCTTTCACCATCCCTCTGTATTAAGAAATGTCTTGTCCAACAAGTCATCTGTGTAGCACATCCCTGCTAAATCAAAAACCCTGGATTCAGTGGCAGGTAGTGAGAACACTGCACTGACTTACTCCTCCCTAAATCCACGTTGGGCTGCCTGTTCCTCTAAAGAGTTCCCTCAGACATTACGTGCATTACTCCAGGAGCAGCTGAAGTCCTGAAGAGCCACACTCAACTCTGTCACAGGAGTATAAAAACAGAACAACTCTTGTTGCATTCTGCTGCACTGTAGATCAACATCTGTTGCATAGTCCAATTCAGCAGACAGTCATTGGACTGCACAGGTACTAATAAGGGCAGAATTTATCCCAGAATTAATTTATGTGCTTATATGTGATTCCACCATGACCCTGGGCAGCCTGATACAATGCCTGACCACCCATTCCATGAAGAAATCTTTCCCAGTATAAAATCCAAACCCCTCCTGTGGCAACCTGAGGCCATTTCCTCTGGGGTTTTTATTCTTTTTATTATTTTTAGTGTTCTTTATATGCAATGTATAAATTAACTTCCTATTTTTTATAATTAAAATGTCAATTAAGTCAATAGTACATAGATGAAACCAAAATAATAGGCACCCTCATGAAATATCTCAGCCTTTCTCTCAGACTGCTTTATTGTCTATTCCTTTAGGGTCGGGTTTTAAGATATTTTAGCTGCTGTCCTAATTCTGAGCAGTTGGCAATTTCCTCATTAATTTGATTCCGAGCCTGCTTAAGATGACAAAAGATGAAGTCTGTCTACAGGAAGATAAGACTTTTTAAAACAGTATGACATTCACAGTAAATTCTGTATTCCTATATGCCACCCAAAAGTCTGGGGATCAGAAATCAGTAGCAATTAAAGACCATAGGCATGCCCAGTTTTTCCACTAAACTCAATGTATCAAGTAGTTGCCACAAAATATTTGCTCAGTTTTCGCTGCTGCACTGCAGTAACTCACTCTTGAGGTGAAAAAGTCTTGGATCACAAAAAAGCTTTTCATGGACAAAGTGCTTCCCTCTCAGCTGGAGTGGAGAAGTGAAAAACAGCATTCATTACCAGTGCTGCCCTGCAACTCTTTATCCTCCACAGAAAATACAGCTGCTGTTGTGAACTCTAGCTAGAAAGGAATGGTATGTACTTTTAACCTCTCAGTGGTGTGATATTTGCTGTGCAAGGTGGCCTCAGTCTTATCTGTATCAACTACCCTTCAGTGCCCTTTATCCATGTTCAAGCACCAATACAGATTTTAGTACCACAGACTATGTGGTTCATGCAAAAGCTTTAACTTCCTATCCAAGCACACTGGTGAGGCACTGCTGCCACTTTAGCATAGTTCACAGAGGATTTCTGGTTGCAGTTGTGTTGCTGCAGCATAAGATGCTACTGCACGTACCTGCACTCTCATTGCACCCTCTTTCTTGTCACTAGTGGTTGCTGTGCCCTCATAGCCATTGGCAGAACTGCATGTGACAGTTCCACTCCCCTCATTCTGTCAGAGATCTGGGTGAGCCTGACTGCTTTCAAGAGGGAGGTTGATGCTTGCTTTTGACTGGGTTGTATGTCCTTTTCCACCTAGTCCATTTGAGAGCAGCAGGTTGCAGAAGGGAATGTGTGTGATGATGCTTACAAATCCAATAGGGCAATAATCTCCAGTGGGGAAGTGATGATTATTTGCTTAGGGAGACAGTGTTTCATGTTCTCAAACAAAACCTTAGATACCTCAGGAGGATACACCAGCTCCTTCCTTTACAAGTTATGCAATCTGCAGATTGATTTATTTATTTCTGCTAATCATTTCTCTCACTTCATCCCTCAAAAAACCCCAGTAGTATAGCAACATGTAAGTAACCTACATTATAATTTTATATTTCATAAAAATTTTAGGCAGAATTACAAGTTTGATTCCCTTTAGTAATATTTTTTGGTGTTCCTGTCAATTACAAGCGGTCCCTAAACATTTCATCCACTTCTTTCCTTCCTTTTAAAACAAACCAGACAATAAAGCTGGATGAGTGTTCAATTTCAGCTAACTTGCTGTGATAGCTAACATTATTATTATTTCACATTCAAAACCTCCTTTGTATAACACAATGTATAGAAAGTAATGACTCTAAGTCTGAGAGGTCTGACATCTCTTCTTTTAGCATGGAGAAGAGAATTGAAAGGTAGGAAAGGGTGGCTGGCAAGGTGTTGAAAGTAACATATATTCTGACTATCTTGGATTCTTGTAAGCTTTATGATTTGAGGAAACACGCTCTTCAAATTGTGCTCAAGCAGTACAGAAGCTTACTTCTCTCTCTACTTCTTTTTGCAAAATCCTTCACTGACTTCCATGTCTATAATTTGGCCCCAAACATCAAAAGATGGATTAATTCACCTCAGAAACAAACAAACAAGAAGTGAGAGAGAAAACAAAATGCATGTGAGTATTTTTTACATTCAATAAAGTCCTGGTATTTAGCCTTCAAATTCCCCACTTGCTTGAGGAGGTGACGATATTAAAACCTGAGAAGAGCTGCAACCTAAACCTAGGCTTTTAGTGCTGCCACTTCTGCACTGAATTCCCTACTGTGTCTGGGATAGCCTGGCCAGGTTTTGGTAGAGGTGGGGGCTACAGGGTTGGCTTCTCTAGGAAGCTGCTAGAAGACATCAGACCCAATGGCACACTGGTCCAGGAGGGATCCACTGCTGGCCAAGGCTGAGCAGTGATGGTAGTAACACCTCTGTGATAACATATTTAAGAAGGAAAAAGAAAGCTATTGAGCATATGTAACAGTGGCCAGAGAAGAGAGGAGTGAGAATAGGTGAGTGGAACAACTATGAAGCGCAGAAGGAAGGAGAGGAGGTACTCCGGGCGCTGGAGCTGAGATTCCCCTGCAGCCTGTGGTGAAGATCACGGTGAGGCAGGACGTCCCACTGCAGCTTGTGGAGGTCAATTGGGGTGCAGAGATCTACCTGCAGCCCATGGAGGACACCCACACCAGAGCAGGTGGATGCCTGTAGAGGAGGCTGAGAACCCATGGGAAGCCCATAGAGGAGCAGACTCAATCCAAGCTCCTGGCAAGGACCTGCGGAACCATGTAGAGAGGAGCCCACTATGGAAGAGGTTTCCTGTTAGGACTTATGATCCTGTGGGGGACCCTCACTGGAGCAGGCTGTCCCTGAGGGACTGGATTGTACTCTGTGGAAGGTGACACACACTGGAGAAGTTCACGGAGAACTGTGCCTGTGGGAAAGACTCATGTTGGAGAAGTTCATAGAGAGCTGTCTCCTGTGGGAGGGACCTCATGCTGGTGCAGATGAAGGACTCCTCTCCCTGAGAGCAGCAGCAGAAACTAACATGTGATGAACTGACTAACCCCCACTCCTTGTCTCCCTGTGCCACTGCAGGGCAAGAAGTAGGGCTGAGAAGGAGGGAGGGGTAGGGAGAAGGTACTTTTAAGATTTGCTTTATGTCTTATTATCCTGCTTTGATCTTGTTAGTAATAAAATCTCTTGATTTCCCCAAGATGAGTCTGTTTTGCCTGTGACAGTATTTGGTGATTCCACCCTGTCCTTATCTTGACTCATGAATTTTGTAATATTTTCTCTCCCTATCCATTCATGTGGGGGAGTGATAGAGCGGCTTTGGTGGGTGCCTGGCATCCAGCCAGGGTCAGCCTGCTGCAGATATCAAGCCAGAATACAGCCACATGCTTTCCAGTTTGGATTTGGATGTGAAGGAATTTTGTTAGGATTCTTTTTGTTGTTTTGACATGCAGTTCTGATATCTTGTTTTACTGCTGACAGCCTGAATCAATATGATGGTCAAACCACAGAAGACATCACCCACCCACTTGTGGTCCCCAAAGCAGAAAGGAGCACACTTCAGTAAGAATGGAAAAGCTTTCTTGATGTGTCAAGTATGTCATTTTTCTGTGCAAAGTGAGAACTTCGGATTCATAGGGTAAACCAGTTCAAGAAATAACAAATACCTCTTATCCACTGTAGAGTGAAAAGAAAAAGCAGGCAGTTTTTTTAAGGCATAGCTTTGATTCAAATGAATCAATCAGTAACTAATCATGTACTTATTTTTAAAAGATTGAAATGCAAATAATTGTATAAGGTTACTTGAATTGGTTTTTAAATATATTAATCAAAATTCCTTTTAAAGTGTTAGCTGATCCTTCATTTATGCCTACATGCATTTCCATTCTAAGTCATTTATTCTCCCTCTGATCAACTTTGAGCAGGCTCTGACTTGAAAGATAACATGCGCCAGTGAAAAAAAAAGGATGAGCACAAAGGACAAGTTTCCCTAGTTGTGCTCAACAGACTCCTGTAAGAAAAAGGAGAATTTCCTCTTCCTAAATCCAGTGAGCATACATGACAGCTAAAAGAGGGTGATGTGTTTGATAAGACCATTTCTCCCTCTTATATTCACTAGGCAGAGTTAAAATTGGACAGTAAGTTTGCATAGGTCCTTAATGTTCAGGGTTTCAGGAAAGTATATGAAAAGCAACCTGTGTAACCTCATCTGTGCATCATTGTGAATTGAATTGACATGATTCCTTCAGAACTCACTCCACTCCAAGAGCATTATTTAGCAGTGCCTCAATAAATCACTCTCTGGAAGAACGTCCCTAGTGACTGTAATATCCTGATAGAGAGTGCTCTTTCAGTTAGGTTACACAGAGTTGTTTGAAACTCCCTTCTAAGCTGTTACAGTTACCTCACTTTAGATTTGAAGTAATTCCACATAATGTCAGTCTTCTGGCAACCATAAATTTTGTGCTCTGTGTATAATGAAAGTATATCTACAGAGTATGGAAAAAAGGAGGCCTTTGGGTCTAGAACTGCAGGTTATTTCCACTCCTATGACAACTTTCCATTCCTACTCAAGACTAGTATTTGAGAGAAACCAGTTACAGATTCTGTACTGATGCCACCAAGCTACTCAGTTGCTGTTTTTCCAGGTAGTCAATGATTTGCTAGTTTAAGACAGATATGAATTCATAAGAAAGAGTTGTTCTGATCTGATCTTAGTTTTCCTGACAACTTGCCAACATGTTCACAAAAATGCTACTTGAGATGTACTATTTTGCTGCCATGGGAAGCAAATGCACTATAAATACAGCATCAAGCAAAATGTAGTGTATTGAGAATATATTCACTTAATGTACTCATTAAATACCCACTAAACTATAACAAATAGATACTTGAAAACCATTTCAGTATTTGAATTTCTATTTGCATTTAGTGACAATGGCTTTCTGTTGTCAGTGGCATTTCTTTTAAATTATTCTATTGTTTACTTTTGTTTGTCTTTTTGTGTGCCCTTAACTGACATCCTTTCAAAAGTTATGATTTCTTTCTTCTTTTAAGAATGTCATTAAAGAGAAGCTTTAATTTAATAGTGTAAATATTATTTCCCTGTCAGGGGCAGACAGTCATGCCCAGGGCAAGACAGAAATAGCTCCTGTAAGAAAGCTGAAAAGCAATGGGTTTCAATCAATAATAGTAGAGCTTTTGCATTCCTCAACATTTTGAAGGTGGAAGAAGCCTCTACTAGCTCTTACTTTTGCAGCAATCTAGGAAATTTCTTTAGGTGAATGCCAGAGATTTGTTGCTCCCTGAGTGGGTTAAATATCAGGGGCATTCATACACTAGAGCGTAACATATTGGTGATATTTAGAACTGGAGGAAAATAAGGTGCTTTTAATGAAATCACCACATTATTATTTCACAGGACAAAGTGTACTAAGATGGACACAGAGTCAAGATGTTTAAGCCTGCAAAAAAAATCTCTCCAATACTGTTGGACTCGGCCTCATGAATCATAAAAATCCCTGGCTATTTCTTTCTACTTAACTTCACAAACAGTATTCAACAGCTCAAAAATATTTTAACAGAGACTCCTTTTTCTGCTGAAATGTGGACGTGTAAAGAGATGGCTTTGCTAGGGTTTTTTTATAACTAGATTTTCTAAAAATACAAATTTGAATAATTGAACATGAAAACAAATTTAGAGAAAGAAAAAATACTGTTGAAAGCAGCAGAACACCTTGGCTCAGAATATAACATCTCTCATACCATTAACTTTAACTCTGGCATTTACCTGAAACAGCTCTCACTGTTTTGACAGGCCCTTGGAACTATTTTGAAAACTGCTGTTCAGGAGCCATAGAGCACGTAAGGAGAATTTAGGAAAAAGTAAACGTAACATAGTTACTTTGACTGCATGCAACAGTAAAAAAACAAACAAACAAACAACAAAAAAAAATAAAAATTAACAATTTTGCTGTCCTGTACACTACATATTAACAAAACACTCAACATTCTCCAGAGGCTATGGCATAGAATAATTCTAACTTTAGATGAATATGCAGTAAGGTACAGTTTGTTATGTTAAAAAAAAAAAATAAAAAGATTATCTAAAACAAGTAGCCTTTTGGGTTTTTTTGGAATTGCTGGTCGCTTGATATGTCACAGCAGAAGCTTTAGCATGCATATTTTAAATAAAATTGAAAACCAAAACTGTGTGGGTTTAGGTTTTTTGTTCATTTTAAAGGAAAATTTAACTTTGTTATGCATATATGCATGTGTAATTATATATCACACAGAGACACACTAATTATTCCAAAAATAATTTAAATTCCAGAAGCTAACTGTTCCACAAACAGTACCTTAGCTTTACACTCATCATCTTAGGTGTACCTTCAGGCTCTTCAGGAACTGACCTCACTCTAAGAAGGAGAAAACAAGAAGACTCAGAGAAACTTTTTGGCATTTTTGCATTTCATTCGTAAACAAACCTCTCAACTCTTTTATTATCTATATTCATGTTTTACCCAAACTCATTCCATAGCTTGAAAGAACTGCATGCATTATCAGGAAGCACACTGTGAGTCTGAAACACACTAACTTTCCAGTTACTATATCTAGTGTCTCTCTCTGTCACTTGCTCAGTGTGTGCATACATGTATAATAAGCCAATCTGGTTCCTGATGTGGGGTGGGTTTTGTGCAAAATTGTTGGTCTTTATTGACAAAGAAATCCGATTCACTTCTTCAGTTTTTCCTCATAAATGAGCTTGACTTGCAATGTCTTTATTGTTGTGGGATGGGCAGTAGAGATCTTTTGACCTCTAAACCGCTTCACAACAACACATGCAATAATAATGACTGATATTCACTGGGTCAAAAGTTGAACTTATGCCAAAAATGTTGTGCTGTCACAAGAAAGAAACTCATATGTGTAGTCATGACAGCTGACAGTAAAAGCCTCATGTAACCCTGAAGCTTTGGTCAGGACTGACTTAGTGAGAGAACTGTGCCCAGGTTTGGGTAGCACATCTCAAGAGAGGTATTGACAAAGTGAGAAAGACCAGGGGAGAGCCAGAAGAACAAAAGTCAAAGGATTTGGAAGGACAGAATGAAAAAGAAAAAGCCATTACTAAATACCACATTTATTCTGAATGAATATCCTGAGAATCTGAAGAGGACACAAGATAAAGCTCTCCAGTTACAATAAAGCTCTTGCAAGAAAGGTAAAAAAATTATCTGTTGATAGGAGAAGTGGCTTAATCATTAGTTTAGACAGCAACAAGCACAGAGAAGCCTCTGTTTATTGCAGAGGTCTTTAATTAGTAATTATTTAATTATAATATCATTATTTATTATTTTGTTTTTACTTGTAAAACTTCGAATTATAACAGGAAAAGATAAGATTTCTTTAAAAAACAAAAAGAAAAAAAAGCAAGTCCATGTTTAATCAGGTGGGCTGATGACTCTTCTTTTCTAGATAGATTGCACCAGGAAAGATTTTGCAGGAGCACTGTAGATGACTGACTCTGTATCATGGCAGAGGACAATAGTAGGCAACTTCCTGAAGTCCTCTCTGAACCTTGCTCACTGCAAGCCTCTAAATCTGTCTTGGTAAGAAAAGAGTAGAGAGGATTGTATCACAATAATGTTAGATCTGAGCAGACTCGTGTTGTCACAGACAAGATGTCTGGCATTAGCAATGGAGAAATCAGAAGAAAGGGAAGGAATTGCTAGGCAATTGTAGCCTGGAGTTTGGGAAAACTATGCTGCTTATATGGCAGCTACACACAATCCATTTAATGACTAAAAGGATTGCTTGTACTACAGGGCTCGTTCTTGAAATATTGTGCAAGAGCATGGTCTGATGGTGATTGTACCTTTGGCAATTTGTGGGCAGCAGATGAGCCATGGCCAGGCAACGATGCTGCCCTTTGCTGCACAGAATGCTGGGAGTAGCTGTGGGAAGGGAGTGGTGTAGCTTGCTGATATTGGGCTCCTTCTCCTTATGTGAAAAAAATTAGAATTTTGAGCATTGGGAAAGACTGAAGCGTATTGTCTGACAGACAGATACTGACCTCTCAATTTTCAAAGAGAAAGCAGGCTCTCAGAGGCAAGGAGAGGTCTGTGATAACCTTTCGCTAATCTGAGGGACAGAAATTGTGTTTACGCGAGTGTTGCTGCTTCTTCCTTTTGCATCCAAGCGAGAAGTGCAACATTTTGTTTCTGTTCGTATGCAGAATGGTGAGGTCTCACCTGGGTTTCCTAAATTGAGCACTAAAGAAGTGCAACATTTTGTTTCTGTTCATATGCAGAATGGTGAGGTTTCACCTGGGTTTCCTAAATTGAGCACTAGGGGATTTCATGCACGTGATGTCCTAATTTTTTTAAATTATTGCATGTTAGGGAACAAAAGCTATTTCTGTCAAACAATGAGTATCTTAAACTGAAGGATAATGCCATAACATATAATTTTTAAGGAGTGATCTTTATATAGAAATAAAATGACTAACAGACATTCTAAACAAATTTCAGACTATAAATCACCTGTGTCTACTCATTTTAAGACAAAATTATGACAGAAGAGAGGCAGTTCAGGGTTTCCTTTTTGTTGTGCTGACCCTCAAATTTTGTATGGATAATTGTGTTTATGAATATGTGCATATTCAACAATATTATGCCACTAGATTTACACACTTGCAATTTATTGGAGTAGTTTTTTTAAAGTTGCTTCAGTCACTTTTCCTCAATCCTGCCCTAAGAACTAGTGAATTGAGGACAGCTGTGTGAAAACCAACACCTTCAATAAAAAGTTCAGGAGTTCAATGACCGGAAACAGGACTGGAGTTCACAGACTGGTTCAGCAACTACTTAACAACCTACCCTCAAGGTGCAAGATTAAAGCAAAGGAGTTTGAGATAACACTTTCTTTTATATTGCCTACAAATGTCTTGAAGCAATTTCATATGTTATAATGAGCTAGAGATTGGAAGCTGAAGTGAAGAACATGAAGTGTCATGCACTATGTGGATTTAATCTGTGGATTAAAAAGGTTTCTAGGTTAGATTTTTTCTCATTTTTTTTGGATAAACAAATATATTTAATTTTGAAAGTGTATTACATATGACTGCTTTATAGCTATTTAATAGTCAGAACAGAGTAGGGGTCAGAATCCCCAGAAAGCTCAGGAGTAGCTATGGCATTTTTTGCAGTTTTAATTTTGAGAATTTTTTTTTATTCACTTGACATAGTATTTAAATTGCTTCTTCTTCTAATTTAGAGATGTGTGATGAATCTTGGGGGGAGGGGGGAAAGTCATGATGATGCTTTAACTTTCTTCTTCATAAATTTTATTATCTTTGCCAAAAGATGTTGCATGAAAATCATTTCTTGTATAAATTGATAACTGCTGACTTTCTCTTGATAGCTCAGTAACTCTTCCAAAAATAAAACGTGAATGAAGGATGCATTCTTCAAAAACTTACTTAGAAAAAGGTGTTTCCTAAACTTAAAGTTAAGCTCCACATTGTAAAAAATTTTTAATGGCACAAAAATATGTTTCTCCTTCTTGATTCTTAGTAACTTTTCTAATTTTCATATTCAGTAGTCTGATTTTAATTTTTTTTCAGGACTAAGTCTTTAGTATCTAGCTAGTTGTACATTTGACCTGACCCTTGCCACCAGCTGTGTGATGTCTTCCATAGCTCCCACTGAGTTCTGTATACTCCCATGGTTTTAGCTACACTGAAAGTCACGGCTCTTTAAGTTGTAGTTTATCAACTACACAGCTTTAACCTCTGAGCATCAAAGACAAAAGAGAAGCATGCAAGAAAAAGTGTGCCTTGCTTCACAGTCTGTCATTTCATCCCTGTTGTGGTAGTTACAGGCAAATCAAAGGATGAAAACATGGGAAACTGTGTATAAAATAGCAGGGTTTCTTACTTAGTTTCTCATTTCCAAATATGATGTCTCTGAACTTCACTAGCTCTAGTGCTAAGTTGAAGCGTGAGACTAAATTGAAGAGTGAGACTGATGTAATGGAAATGTACTCCTTAATATTCCTTTATTTTGTTGTTGGTTTATACTTGAAATCCAAGTAGTTTTGGCTGTTTGTTGGTTTGCAGGAGGGGGTTATTTCTGTAATGGGGGGGGCTGTTCTGGTTTTTTTTTGGTGTGGTGGAGTGTGACTCATAGAAAGGGTGTGATTTTGATATTGTAGACTACTAAAAAAAAGGCCTAATGGCAACTGAAACTAATTGAAGGATTCCTTCAAACTGATGGTCCTAGACTTTATACTGGAAATTTTGTTGCATTTAACCTGTATGAATCTACAAACCAGTTTGACAGCTTATATTTGATTAAGCTTCAGAATGCAATTTGTTACACAGAATTTCACATAGAATTTTGTTTCCTGGAACTGGAAGAAAGCCAAACAAATGAAGAATTACAGATGTTACTGACACTAATACTTGCAGGCTTACCAGATCTGTCCTCGTACAGCTCAAAGCATCTGAATTTTACTACGCTTTTATTAAATCCTTACTTTTTTTTCTAGTGTTAGAAAATATAAAATAATGTTTTATTTTTAGTGGCTTTGATTTATGCATTCTCTGTTTATGAAATCTGATATTGCATTCATATATACACTGTATAATGTATGTTTTTCAGTAGACTTTAAAAAAGATCATAGATATTTCACAAAAGCACTTTATAATGTCTCAGTCTATGAAGTTGTGTGTTTATACATTAGATTCTTACTGATATTGAATTTATTTCATAACAAAAATCTGGAATACAATTTAACATAGATGAAACAGCACTCAAAAACCCTCTCATTTACTCACGGTTAGAGTAGAGCATCTGAATTCCCCACGGGCTAGTAGCATCTGTGAAATCAGTATTCTTGGCAGTACAGTTGATGACCTTATATGAAATGTGGGTTTGAGCAGCAGTAAACTGTGCTTCTAAGTCTCAGTCTTTTATGTATGCCTACAGCTGAGACTGTCTCTTTGTAGGTATGCTGCAGTCACCAACAGCTCTGCCAAATGGAGCCCAGGGCTCACACAACAGCAACAGGAAATGTTACATACAACAGAATTGCCAGAGAATTCTGGAAAATACATCACAGTTTATGTTTGCTGGATGCAGCTTTGTTTCTGTGACAGAAAAAATCAAAAGAGCTATGTATTTCATAGTTAAAATTCATTCAGATCCTTTAGTCTTGATCTCTCCTTCTCCACTGCCAGCTGTAAATATTTTCTGTAAACTTAAAGTACTCTAAAGCAGAAGGACCAAAAATGTGTCCTTTTTGGCAAGTATTTTGTTTCATATACTAAACATGACATTAATACTATTTGAGGAAAACCAAAGATGTAAACTTTTCAAACTAATCAGTATTATCACAATTCAGTTGTTAATTAAGTTACCTATACATAAGGAGAAGAGTTTGTCAGGTGAAGGGCATGAGATGGAGCTGCAGGGGGTAGACCCACATGTCATTAACATCACCAGAACTCTAAAATTTCTAGTCATAGGGCTCTCTGTCATTCCATTGCAAAGGTATTTATTCTGTATGTTTGAAAAATGATTGCTGGGAAGATCATAAGGCCCTATATGCAGTAAAGTTTGCTTTCCACATTTTCTGTACCTAGCATTTGCATTGTGAATTCTAGGGAAAACCCTGAGAATAGGCTTGACATAATAGTTTCAAGTTAAAGAAATTTTTCATGTCCAATGTATAGTCCCGGGAAGATAAAAATGTCATTGTGTACTGAATATGACGGACTCCACCAACAGAGATCTTGATGCTTGTTAATGTACCATAACGGAGATAGGCCAAACTTGGGCATGAAAGAGCTAAAAACGTTTCTTGAGGTCAAAGCTGTCTTTCTCTATTATTTTGGTCACGTTTCACATGCACCCTTTTGCTTGAGGTTGTTCCTCTTTCTTGATTACAGAATATATTTACAAAGAAGGATATTTAACAGAGTGTATGGTGCAATGCCATTCTGTTTTGGGCCAGTTTGGAAAGATGTCCAATTAGATTATTTCAGACCAGCTCATGTGAAAGAACTATAAAAGGCATATGTGAATTATATTCTTGAACCAGAACTAACCTGACAAAAACCAGTATTTATTTCTAGCTAAATGTACGTCTATTATGGTACAAGCTAAAATTACTGTGTAGTGGTCTTCAAATCAGATGCAGCAGTGTAATCGCCACTGCAAAAGCAGAGTAAACAAGAAAACAATCTGTACATCTCATAAACCCTCAGCATCCCCATTCTTTTCAGTAAGTCAAAGCAATTATTCCAATTTGACCTCTACATTTATAGTTAAGCACAAGAGTACAAATTCTTCAGAATTTGGAACACACTGGTTTGTTCCAGGAAAGAATTTGACTCACAGAATTTTCAAGAGGCTTTTTTATCATCAATAGAATTGCAAAAGTTTATGTTGTGCAATTCTGAAAGGACTTAGAAAGTCCTGCTCAACCTCTCTGTAACTGTGTCTGCCTGTAGTGTGGAAAATATTAGTTTTGTCTCTTAATCTATTTTTTAAAACAATTTTTATTGTTTCTCAATGTATAAAGGTATCAGACAGTTTTTAGTTTGTTCTTCTGTGGTATTTTTTCCTTTCTTTTTCCCCTGCATGATAATCCATATCTCTGAACTTAAAGCATTGGCAAATATGGGATCCTATAATGTAACAATTTATAAAAATGGGTAATTCTAGATATCATTAGGAAAAATATCATGTGTGACATTTCACAAATATTTGTGTCCAGGAGACCTTAATAAAGCATTTTTGATTGTCAGCCATCCATAACCACACAATGAAGAAATGGTGCTGAATCTGTGAGGAACATGAGTTTCAAGATAGAGATTTGAAGAGCGTGTGTCATGACAACTGCTTTCCTGACAAATGCAGGTAATAATAGATTTTGTACTTCAGGAGTTGATCTTAGGGTGATGTGAGAATTTACAGATTGAAATCCTGCAATTAATATATACATATTTAATGATAATGGCATAAATTCTCACCAACTTTTCTACATTCTGTCCATTTTAGAGAGCCCTTTAAGTGGGAGGACACCAGTGTATCATGAAATATATTCTATTACAATCAAAACCAGAAACTGGTCTGGAAAAAAAAGGCTTGGCTCTCTGTTCAATAGAGCACCTAGTAGCACTTACGTGGTATGCTATTTAAGAAAGTAGTTTATTTCAAAACAGCAGATGTAATATTTGGTGATCTTTGATTTATAACATATCATAGTCCCTCTGATTTCTAGCTGAAGCTCACTTGATTTTCTTCACCACCACTTTAACTCAAATGTGAAGACGTCTAGTCAGGCATATGGGTAAGGAAACACGAGGCTTGACACTTGTCAGAAACCTAAAACATCAGCAATATCCTTAGGTTCTTGCCTTCATCTTTTAAATGTATAAAAAGTACATTTTTAACCTAGTGCAAGTTTAACTCTCATAATTGTTCCATGTTAGTTCCCACTCTCTAGTCTTTTTTTGAGCACTTGAAATAACTTGTGACACTCTCCATTTTGTTTTCACCTTACTCTAAGAATGACACAATCTGTATGGAGCAGAAATGTTGCATCCCACCTTTATTTTATGACAGCTAAGAGCAGCATATCATGTTGACCTTTTTGTTTACGTATCACAAGCTCGTATAGATATATACTGCCAGCCTACTTTGGTCGTGGATCATGTCATGGCAGAAATGAAGATATCCGCAAGGGTCTCTATGCTTTTAAAGAGGACAGTGACAGAAACACTATTTGACAATGTTAAATTTTATGCAAGCCTGTTTTGGATTTCTTGATATGGACAAAGCTTTATTATTCCATTGTTATTTCCTTACTACTGTGGTTTTGACTTTGAGAACAATTTCTGATTCATATGTGTCTATACATATGGCCTGAGGAATATTCCAGTTCTGTATTGCTTCCATGGGAATGACTTGTACCATATTTATTTCTAGAAAAAAAAAGAAAATACCATAGAAATGCCAAATACCCATTTTTCCTTAACATTTCTGTTACAGCTTTGAAAAGCATGTTTATTAATTATTAGGAACCACAAATAATCGAGTTATTGAAACAAAGAAATATGTCTTGGCGAATGAATTATGCCCATAGCACAAGACAATAACTTGGTTTCCACAAGAAGTTAAAAAAAGAATTACTGTTGTGTTTCTGGTTTGCTCCATGATAAATGCAATTGTGACCTACTACCTAGTCACATAGGGTCAGGATCATATGTGAGATTTTGCTGCATTTAGGAGTAGCACCACTGAAAATCCCCCTCTCAGATTCTTCCCAGCTCTGTCAGTGCCTTGATTTGAAGGCTGTGACAACTGCCCTTTTTTTTTTAATGTGCCCTCCCAAATTGGTATAGTTGGGATGATACTGGAAAACTTGACATGCATTTCACATCAGAATATCTGGGGTTTCAAAAATAGGCATTGTCCAAACAGGCCTTGTCCTGTACTTATTTTAGGAGTACATCTAAAACAAAAGTTTGGGATCTGGACAAAAAAATCAATGCTACCACTGTGAGATAGTGGTCAGAGAAGACAGATATAGAAAGTGATATATCTATCACTTCCTAGGAGGGTGTATGAATCATCAGACTATTAAGGGCATTTTCCTTTACTTGAAACTGTTTTGTTACTGCAAGGATAAGTTGCACTGCCTAGAAATGGAAAACATAACCCTTTATCAAAGTGAACATTCTTCCCTGAGTTCTGATCTCTGCTTTAAAGAGTATATGTGCTATAGTTTTATATAAAAAAAAATGTGATCAGAAAAGTCCTCTTCCTAAATCAGATAAAGTTACTGTTAACAATTCAGAAAACACCAAATGTAACTGAATCTATTACTGTTTGTGCAAGCAGTAAATCAACATGCAGCTTCTAAACTTTGCTATTATTAACAACTGCATTTCTTATGTGCATACTTCCCTAAAGCAGAAGGTGAGTTACTACTGTTTTTCAATACAGAAGTTCTTTCCACATTTATTATCTAAACATTGATGAGACCTTTGACAAAACAGGATCAAGCCCTTCTATTCGCAGAAAGATGAGCCCCTGTGGTAAACATGAACACTGCATTGAGGATCAGCAGTGTGAATAGGTATTTCACTAATGAATCCAAATTTCTGCATTAAAGGTATCATCTCTGAAATTAAAGTAACATAAAAAATATTGTAGTATTGTTCTTGAGAGCAGACATCATATTTTGTGTTCATAGTAAAAGATGAAGTCAGTAGAGCAAATCATGGATTTGTCACTCTCTGTGTAGTAGCTGAAAATGAATTTTCTTTCAGCAGATCATATGCTTCCTTCATATATTTCATAGTTTTTCTTTCCTAGAAATAGGTTCCTTTACAGGCATAAGATTGGAGTAAGAGGAAGGTTTTCTGTTTGTTTTCTTAGTAGTATTTATTAGGTTCACTACTGAAGATTTATCTAAAAGCTACATCCTGTCATAAATCCTCAGGGAATAATGGGGTGAGATCAGAGTCAGAAAATGTCACTGTCTGCTAAAGATGAAAGTGATACCATCCACTCTTGAGGAATATAAAGGGGAAAAGTTATGTTGTCCCATTTTGTCTACTATTAAAAGCACATTTGATTCTCCTTTTAAATGGAAAAATCTCAAGTGCAAACCATTTACACAAGCACTATTTTGGGGGAAGCAGCTTAATCATTATACAGCCAGGGAGACAAAGGTGCTGTTTTATCATTACAGTGGTAAAGAGTACTGATATTACTTTGATTAGAAGTCACAGCCTATGGCACATTTTTGGTCATCATTTAAAATTGCAGCACATACTTTATTTCTTGGTCCAAAATTGAAAAGACAAAAAAGTGGTTTCATTGTCAACATTTGAACTCTCAGAAATTAATTTAGTGGCTGTACAAAAACATGCCAGAAAGCATTCTGGAGACTGAAGTGCCTGATATTTGCAGAAAAGCAGCATGATTTTCAACTTTTTGAGCAAGTATGTGTCAGAATCCTGGTTATATTATCCAATCCTGACCCCAATATTCTCTCAATTGAACAGTGAATTTGACATTCCTTAATTTTCACATACTATTCCTTCAGGTGTGCTTCAGTCCCAGTGTGGGAAAAGAGCAAAGAAACAAGTCCTCTTTTTAGATGGGAAGATAACTTGGTTTCTCTGACTTGTTTATTTCTGGCTAATTGTGAGGCTGACAATATCAAAAGTAATTAACATTCTAATATATAGCCTCAGACACCAGAGATTTGATGTAGGCTAGGGCTACTTATCATACAGGTAAACAGCAATTGACTTAAAGCTGTAAATCTTATTGAGACATTGGCTTGCATTGGTGGCCTAGTGTGGAGCAGTCCATATTTCTGAGATCTGAAAGACAGAAGTGACAGGGAAACTGATGCTATAGAATTTTTCTGACCCTTCATTATTTGCTCAGGGGACACTATAAAGTACAAAAGAATGACAAGATTATGAATGATGGAAATAACGACACCAATAGTGACTGGAATAATTGCATTGATGTATATTATCATCAGGGGGAAAAGGAAGGGAAAAAATAAGGGAAATAGAACAGGTAACGAAATAGGCAAAAAGAGAAAAAAATACAAGCATGAACATGTTATATGATTGTGATGAAGGACGGAAAAAGATGAAATACTTTTCAGAGTATTTGCAGAGATACTATTTCTCACTTTTTCTTATAATTCCAACTGCTACCTCTCTGACTTCTGTGTGTTCTATGAGTATTTGTAGGTAAGCTCAGGAAATGTGTGTTAGATGAATGGACAGTGAGGTGAATAAAGAACTGGCTAAATGGCAGAATTGAAAGGATCGTGATCAGCAGAGTGGAATCCAGTTGGAGGCCTGTAGTCAGTGGCATTCCCCAGGGATCAATACTGGGTCCAGACTTATTCAACTTGTTTATGAACAAAGGGTTAGAATGCACCCTCAGCAAGTTTGCTGAAGGTACAAAACTGGAGGGAATGCTGATACACTTGAAGGCTGTGCTGCCATTCAGAGGAATGATCTCCAGAGGTCCCTTCCAACCCTAAAGATTCTGTGATTCTTTTTCATGCTGGTTTTTCTACTAGCTTTGCCTTTTTGCTACTCCAATATTTGTAAATGAATGAAATGACCCTTAGTGCATGCACGGGTCTTTTCCTATAACAACACTTGAAAGAAATGTGCAATGTAACAAATTAAGCTCAAGTAAACTTAAGCACTGACTCTGCTCTGCTCATTTTTTGTTGGCTTTGTGATTGCAAAACATCATTCATTCTCCAGACGAGAAACAGGCTTAGAATAATATGGGCATTATGTAGAATAGCAAATTCTGTTGAAACCTGGGACACCAGCTGAAATAATAATGAATACAATTGTGCAGATAATATTTTGATGGAAATAGGTGCAGCTAAATTATCCACTGCAGATTAATAAGAATGAATCATCAGAATGTTCTAATTATGCCATGAGTAAAAGGTTAAGATAAATATTTTACAGATATTAGCTAATTTAAATAATTAGTAGACATTAAAGGAGCTATTAAATAGTCAAGTTTGTTTTGTAGGTCTTGCTTAGATCTTCAGTTCCTTCAGAGCTAAAATCTTTTGGAAGAAAAAGCATCAAAGTCCTAAATACCTCATACTTTTCCCATGTAAAATTCGATTTTTTAACATTAGAACACAGGTTGGATGTAAAAAACAAACAAACTAACTGAAAAAAGCCCAAAACCCACCACCAACAAAAACCCCCTAAGCCACAACCAACATGTAGGTATGGTTGTGGTTGCAAAACAAAGTTGATTTGCATTCTTTTTACTACCTATCTGAAAGCCAGAAAATAGCTGAATATGTTTTGGCTGCTTTATAAAAAACCAGGACAGTACTCCAATGTGTATGGGATTCCTAGAGCCTGAAAAATGAATGCACTATCTCTTTGAAAACAAGTACAATATTTTGTGGCGTTACCTCAGAATGTTATCTCCAGAGAAGAGCTTGTGAACCAACATATATAAATGTTCCTTAGCCACTACAAGGCAAAGTGAGGTGCCTTAATACTGGAGGAGTCTAAGAAACCTCACATAACTGTCTCACTGCTTCTTCTGTGAAGATGAAAATCTCTGTACGTAAGATTTTATTAAAGATGTCATGGGATAGATTCTGCAATTGTTACTCATGTTGAGTAATAAATTAACCCCATGAACCGCAATAGTTGCGTCAAAATGAAGTTTGTGATGGAAATGCCTTTCAGAATCGTCCAAAATTAAGTCAAGGCTCCACAGGATGGTGTCAGGGATAGCTTAAGGGAATAAGAACATTATCTGCAACTGAATTGGTGAAACAAACCCCAAATATATTATTTCCTACTGTAAACAATGGAAGGCATATAATTCAGAAATCTACTTATCTAATATGAATGCTAGTATAAATTAGATTAGTGAGGTATTAAATGTTTGAGAGGAAGCTGATGTGGTCAGTGATGTAGCTTGACCCCATCCACACCTGAAAATGCAGAACTACCTACAGCTTCATTCAGCATCTCACTTTTGTACAGGACAAAAAAAAGGTTCATAGAATTAAAGAATTGCAAACAGAACACTTTGAAAAATTAACATTATTGTGCTTATGGACAAGGCAGGGTATTCATCTTCAAATTACTTTTTAGAACATTTTGATTTGAAGTCATTCTATCCATCAGTGAGCAATATATTTTGGTTAGAAAAATCTGCCATTGTCATTAAACATCCAGGTGCACTCTGTTGATCTGCATAAAATGTGTGGATGAGATTTGAGAACTAATGAGAATAACACATGCTTTTTGAACAAACCCCTTTATTTGACTTCTGCCTGATTAAATTGCAATATTGGTAAAAAAACTTTCCTCTGGACTTGAAGCAGTCATCCACCAAAAGTGTGGGGAGAAAACAACATGTCCAGACTCATTTTTAGGGTTTTTTACAGGGCAAAGTTTTTGAACTGGAATAATTTTGTCTCTGATTTGGAGCTTAGTAAAGTGCAACCCCAATGCTAGGTTCAAAGAGGGGTTATTGATTTTTAGTTTCAAACCAAGACCTGTATATATGTGCAAAATCAAAATTCAATGCTAGCAGAAAATTTAGTGAAGAATAAAACGGGAAGTGTGCACCATCTATTTCTGGGGTCATGTGTGGCAAGTGGTTGTGTTAAATGTTCCTTCCATCCTTCTAGGAAATTAGCGAGGGGCATTGTCTGCCACTAATTTTCAAATAAAATCCAAAATTAAGGCTAATCAGTGTCTGCCAATGATGAGTGTAATTTTAAAGGGCAATTACAATCAGTGACTATTTTCTTCAAGATATTAGTTTGCAAATAGTTGTGGTCTGGCACACATTCACGGCAGCGATTTCTGTCTGCTTGCTGGATGTGGTGAGCTCACCCTGTCGCCTCTGAGCTGCAGCAAAGCTCTCTCATCACTGCAAGGTTTAGCAGCATGACAGGATGTTTCCATAGAGGCCAAGATGCACTTTTACCATCTGAAATGTCTGTGTGGGTGTTTGTCTCTTCGTTCATTACTTCACCAGTCACTGTATCAAATTTGGAATTACTTTTGCTTCTACATATTCTTCCCTTCGTGCCTTTCTATAAACTCAAGGCTGCAAGCAGGAGCTCCTGAAATCTCTTAGGTAAAGCCCCTGCCCTGTGCTAGCAGTGCATGAGCACTGCCTCTTTGCTGCTTCAGTCAGAGTAAAGGTTTCCAGACATTTGTCATGCTTGGATTTCTTTGATCAACAGTTAGTATTATACACAGGTAACATATAGCACACAAAGCAAGTGTTCCAAATTTTACCAGGCAACAGCTGGAGTTGGCTGGTATTTGACTGGGTTTTATTTCTTGTTGCCTTGAAATTACACACTGTTCTCCAAGTCTTGTCAGGATGACATTAGACTCTATCAATTTCCAGCATAGTCTAACTTACAGAAGTTGTGACAGAATAGTGGGGTGATGGGGAAGAAAAGAGTGTAATAATGGAGGTAAACCACTGGAAAACTTATGCTTATAGATTTTTTTTTTTTAATGAAGGAAGAGTGTAGGGAGAAAGTGTCATATAATGGATATCATGTATAGGTAATAGACAACTATTGAAATTATTATCAGTTGTTGTGAATCTGAAAAATTCCTGTGAAAACAAATCAATCACTGCACAGCAGCATTTGAAGCTGGAAACTCATGCAGCAGAAGCCAGCTGGAATTTCGCAGCCAGCATCATATGACCTGCACCATTTGACAACAACAGCCTCAACATAGTGCCTGTTTCCAGACACAGCCTTCAAGGATCTGTGTCTGAAGGCTGTCATAGTTGTGTGTTTACACAGAAATGAATGTGAAATGTGTTGCCATGTCAGTGTGACCAGCTGTCTCCCTGCAGTGACTGAGAGAGGCATTTAGGTTGTGTTCCAAGGTGTTTTCACTACAAAGCTTTTCACTCTTCCCTCAGGACTGAGCAGTGATACTTGAGCAGTGCTGCCAGCATGTGTGTATTTATTAGGCTGGCAGGTGATTTTTGGTACTTTAAGGCCTATTTTTTGAGCAAGTGGGTATCTAAAGGTATCTGAAACATGAGCCTACAAATAAAGATAAAAATCATCCAGACTTGCAGACAATTTTGGAAAATTGTTTATGTGTATTTTGCCAGTCCCCTGAACCCAGAGGCACTAAGGTAAGGCCAGCTTGCACACAACCTAGGCCAGTCTCTAACTGATTATACACATGCACACTTGTATGCAAGAGAAACTACAAGCCAGCTCAAGACTTCTCATTATCAGAAAAATCAGATAGTTCAGATAGTCTGAAAAAACTCTTCCTAAAGATCTCCAGCTGTATTTTTCAAGAGTCTACCTGCTGACCATGCTATGTCATGGAGCTGCGAAGGATTTCAAGCTCAGGTGTCATGTTGTCACACTGCTTTTGGATCTAGAGTTTGCTCTCTGTGAGACAAATGCCAGCTGTGTCTTGCACAATGCAGAAAATGAAGGATGCACACTACTAAAATCCTTTCGAGGTGGTTGGCTGGTGAGTCTCTTCTTGGACAGCATTCTTTCTCGGTGATGTAGCTCCAAATTCTCACTAAGAATAGCAGTAAGTCTGCACATTACATGGAAGTTGTGAAAGCTTTGAGTGAATCCCATCATCAGTTGGTCTAATGAGTGCCATAAAATCCCATTGTATAAATGACAGGGTTTAGTGGTGATTTAGAAACAAAGGACATATCTGATTAAGAAAGCCAAAGTAGAGCAATTAATTTCTGATCATGTAATAAGTGTCAGAGATTTTAGGCAGTGCTTATAACAGGAATTTGTGATATAGTGGAATATGTATGTAGAATAATGAAAACAGATAATAAAATGCCTAAGATTGTGCCACATCAGGTTCTTACAGGGAAAATGAATTGAAAGTGTGCTGTTGGCTTTAACTGACATTTAAAAATCCTCATTTTTTTATAAAGCAGCAAAGTAAAGAAAATTTTTTAACAAATTCTTATTTCCTTCCCCTGTTATAATTTCTGTTTCTACTGAAATGTGCTCTACTGTTAATATAAACAGCTATGTTTGTGAGTGGGAGGAGTGTTCAAAATTCTCCTCTAGTCTGCCTGATCTCAGAACTCAATGACTCACACCAGTGCCTTCATAATTCTCCTGTGTCTCAGAAGCATCAAACTCTCATGATCCCTCATTTTTATTTTCCTTTGTCTGCCACCTTCATGCCTCTGAAGGCAAAAGAAAATCCCATACAGATTCCAGGACTGGGTGCAGGGCCTGTTTTCATGTTATGGGTTCCAGGCTTGTTCTGGAAGCACAGAATATTCTGATGTTTGCAAAAATGTTTGATACTTACTATAGCATTAATTTTAATGAAAGTTCATGTGCTTTGTCAGACAGATTTCAGGGTACCCTCATCCACCTTGTATCCAACAGGAAAGGAAAAAATCATGGATCATTTTGCAAAACAAATGTGTAAAAGATACTCCTGTATACTGTCCTTGGTTTCATTATTTTTATGCTCTGCTATTTCAACCATGAAATAAGATATGTTTCTGTCTGACACCCAGTATTCATTGGCAGAGCTCAAACACTGTTGCAAATGTAAGAAGACATTGTTATTACAAATTACAAATGAGAATGCTGGAGTCAAAGAAATGAGATGACCTGACAAGAAACACTGACAAAATAAGTGTGAGAAGGTTTGTAGGTCTCTTGTGCAGTGCCTTGACCCCTCCACTGCATCTGTCCAGAAATCACTGAATAAAGAACAGGATAAGATGAAATATTCTTCCTGTAAAACAAAGAGAAAAGACAAAATATATATACTCTTGATATGTTAAATAATCAGATGCCTAGACTGTTTGTTGCTTTCTTCCCTAGGCGCTCTGGAAGGAAAAATGCATTTTAGAAGAATTTATGTAGAAGTTAAACATCCTACTTTGCAGGTGTGTAAAAAACCAACCTTCCTAATCATGTGCTATATCATCAAAGGAAAAGCATACACGTGTTTGAATTCACAAGGAAGATGGAAGCTGGTGTCATGGAATGATCAGAAGTAGGAATGAATCCCAAACAGTGAATAAAAGATGAGAAGCAGTTAAGGGCCTTGATTGTTATTTTTGCACAGAAACAAATTAGTATTTTAAGTTTATTTGAATATCCTCTATTGTCAGACAAAAAGGAATTATCTCTCAGAATGACATTTCCAAAACCATGCCAGTGGCTTTTGGTGAGGGGTCAGGCTGACAGTGATGGAGACCTGACAGAGGTTGGTGGCTTTGCCCTCCTTCTGCTGATATTCCAGAATAGTTGTGCCATTCCCAACATTGCAACATCCTTCTGTCCTTAATGATGAAATTAATTAATTTTAAAAAAAATAAATTAGTAAATTAAATCAAATATAAAATTTAACAATAAATAATTTTAAGTTTTGTAAAACCTGAATGACTAAAGGGTTTGTCTGGTGCTATTTTATTTTTAAATTAGTACATTTAGAACATCCTCATGTTTCTGTATTCCATATTAAGTCTTCTCAGAACTGACTTGATCACTGAAGCTTTGTCACAACAGAAAGTAAACAGACTATTTAGAACAATCTTACTGGCATTAAAACAAATGAAATGACATGAATAAATGTTTTGTTTCATCTTAGAAAAATCCTTTACTATGAGACAGAAGACTTTGATTTTCATATTTTAGAACTCACAGGTCTATACTGCCAATAGCAAAGATCAATTTTCCTTTTGTTTATTTTGCCTTATTGAGACTATCTTATTAAACTGGTATTTATCCTACACTTTTACAAAATCTTCTTCACAACACCTACAGATGTATGGGTAACTAAACCAAGAAATTGCTACAAAGTTATATACTAATGTAAATAAAATTTATTAAGAAGATGTGACAAATGCTTGCATATGTTTAATGTTTAACCAGCCTGCCACAGCAATAATGTTCTTATGAATGTTGAAAAGATGCCAGTTTCAGGATACCAAAAAGGCAACAATTCAGAAACATGTCTAACTTCACAGATTTCCAGGTGAGAAAGCATCGTGTTCAAGTAGTCTGTGCATTAAACTTTCTTCTTTCCTTTAGTCTTCTGTCACTAACTCTACCAACTCTATTATCTCTACTTCATCTGGATTAATCTCTTTCACATCAGGTTATAAAGAGCAATGACCTAATAGTAAGGCTTCAAGATTTTGTTTTATTTTCTAACTATAAATTGTCACCTTCAATAATATATCTTTTTTCTCCTTTATTTTTTTAATGCAGTCAGATTATTTATATTCTGTAGCATTAAGCAGATGCATTCATTTTTTTTTGAAGCTTATGTTTGAACTTTTTGCTTTTTACTGTGCTGAAACAATATCAACAAATCAAAGTAAATAAATAAAATCAATTCACCATGTTTTTCATGTCTGGAAAATTGGTTGGATTTTATGGAAATCTGTTTTACATGGATACACACTCTCTTTACATAAAATATATGTCTATACTAAAATAAATAACATGCTAATAACTTTCAAAAGAAGACAATCAATCTCAGTCTTATTCTGAAGCTGTGAGTGTATTAAAAGACTGTACTAGAGTTGAACAGCCCAGACAATTATTTCTTTTATCAGATGAGAAAAGTCTCATGTCTCAAAGGAAATGGCATTACTTACTTCTTACCTTCAAAGACTTAATGAATAGAGATTAGCTTTCAGTTTATTATTAAAAGGAATCGTTGTGAATATAAAACACATCTTTCAAACCTTTTATAAATCATGGTAAGGCAACTAGTTCCAGAAATACTATTCCAGATGTTTTAGGTCAGGATGACAACTATGATGACAGTAGTAGGAGTCTGTTTTCTTCAAGCATATATCAGAAGTGAAAATGAAGTTATCTGTCTTTGTAAAAGAGAAATGAAAAATGAAGATGTTAGAGTCAACAAAGTGCAATGGCTTTGTGTAATTCTTTGCCTATACTTCTGAAGTTTCATATAATATATTTTTGTGTGAAATTTATTTGGACAGTAACCTATCAAGCCAAACAAGATACCATTTATAGGAACAAAAACTGATAGATCTAGTAGACGGTTCATCAAGCCCAATATTGCATCTGAAATACCTAGGGAAGAGTGTGATTTGTAAATGTTCATGGCTGAAAGGAACAATAATAATCAGAAGGGCCACAAAAGCTCATTCAATTTTGTTAGCAAATTACACACTTGGCCAATAATAACCAGAAGGGCCACAAAAACTCATTAAATTTTGTTAGCAAATTACACACTTGGCATGGAAACTGGTATGTTAGTCCCTGACCTACTATATAAGCACATGGCAGAGGATTTTAGATAAAGGGGTAGGAAAAAAGGAAAGAGAGAAAGAAGTTTCCTAGCACTAAGCAAACTTTAAATCATATTCTTTTCTTCAGTACAGCTGCCAGAAGGGCCACAAAAACTCATTAAATTTTGTTAGCAAATTACACACTTGGCATGGAAACTGGTATGTTAGTCCCTGACCTACTATATAAGCACATGGCAGAGGATTTTAGATAAAGGGGTAGGAAAAAAGGAAAGAGAGAAAGAAGTTTCCTAGCACTAAGCAAACTTTAAATCATATTCTTTTCTTCAGTACAGCTGTCTTTC
>NW_008675308.1:238178-239851 GCF_000695815.1 Acanthisitta chloris
AATTTACTGAAGTTCTATCTTCAAGTTACTCTTGCACAAAACTTTCAGTGAATCCATATCTTTCCTCTTATGCAGCTAGCCACCATTCTTCAACTTCATCTCCTGCTCCATGCTACTCATGTTCTATCTCAGATTATCTCATAAACTAATTATACTCAATGCCACAAAAGCAGAGAACTGAGTTCTGCTGCTTATTTTTTAAAGCAATTACAGACACGGACTGAAGAAAGTGAATATCCTTGAGATCAGGCACAATGTCTCATTAATCCTGGTAGTGGAAAAAACAGATAAACTTCAGTGTGGATTTTCTGTAATATATCTATGTAGGTTTATTCTTTCCTTAAAAGGTTCTAGTAACAGTAAATAGAAAAGCTGAATTCAGAAATTATAAATTTATAGTAAAAGAATCCTATCAGGCTATAGCTGAAAAGTTCTCTAAATCTTTTTCAAAGTCTTGGTTATACCTTTAGGATCATAAAAATAAATATTAGCAAATAGATGTTAAAATCCTTCAAGATTGTTGAGAAAATGTTAGAGTGAAGATATGTAAAAACAAAAAAAATATGAAGCACAGTAGTATGTAAGTGTGAAGATATGTAAAAACAAAAAAAAATATGAAGCACAGTAGTATGTGAGTGATGAAAATGAAGAAATGCATGGACTTCTATGGATTCCTTTCATTATATTTCTTTAAAAAAATTATAGGTAGCTCTAAAGCTATTTGCTTTATGCATATTTGTCTTGGATTGACAGACAAAGATGTCTGCAAAATGTCTACATGAAGAACAGAGGCTCTTAGGGTTTTTTTCCAAAATGCAGGACAAAATTGTGTGGCCAGATTTGATAACATAGATCTTGGGTTTGATGCAAAACTAAGCAGTACCTGGTCCTCAGAATTTGTCTTATTATATTTGGATAGTCAGTTTACTATTGCTGACAAAAAGAAAGAATTTTTTAAGCTCAGCATTTTGGTATAACTACATATATAGTGCAAAACAGTAATAGAATGAGCCTACAAAAATGCAGTAACATTTTAATCTCTAAATGATTCCAGATGTAAGATATTTCAGAGATAAAAGGTAACATTCGTTTTTCCATAATGAAAGAAAAGGAGCATATGCTTCCTGAAGATGACTTTTTTATTTCCCAAACAACAGAAAACACATAAAGGAAATGTAAACAGATTTTATTTTGTAACAGTTACATTATGAATGTGTGTGTGTGAAAGAAATATATGGAAAACCAAACTTGTCATGGAGAAATGAATTTAGAGATGACAACTGTACTAAAATAAATCCTGATTTTTAACATATTTTGCTTCATGTGAGTTGATACATCCACCTTGCTTTCTACACATACAAGGATAAGGCATAATGATTCATAGACACTACACATATGTATTTTATATTTTGATTTCACTGCCATATTTTATAGTACCATTTTCTGACTCAGAGGATAGCCATACCTTTTGACTAAACCTCTTTTGGGCCACTGTCAAAAGTACTGACAAATATTATATATATACTTACATATACATTGACTTCATTGTAATTTTATTCAGGACTAATTTTCCACAGAAACATAAAAAATAATAAAATCACGTAAAAATATGTTATAACTTCTTGAGAGGGTTGTACATAAAGGAGATAAAAGCCATATGATTTATATATATA
>NW_008675308.1:239885-247640 GCF_000695815.1 Acanthisitta chloris
CAACAGAAATTTGCAGGAAAATGATATTTAATTTCCTAGTAGAAAGCAGGAAATGTAAATCTAAATTTCAAATGAGAATGAATGACTGAAAAATGCAAATATTAGCCTATACATGAAGATTCAGAACCCTGAGAATAAAATGAATTCTGACTCTTTGCTTTCCCCTCTACCTCCGTTTGCTTCCTCCCTTTGTCAGAAATTAACCTGAGCTACCCCTGCAAGGAAAAAGTAAAATTAGAGGTATGAAAGATAGAATTATTTATTTGTAAGGACCATGGGTGACTAGTTAAGCCATTGCTTTTCTGCTTCCTATTAAAGCACTTAGGGACTCATATTTCAAAATGGGTCACAGTCTCACCTTGACAGGGCTATGGGGAAATTATTAGAGGTCTTAGATGGACTTAATATGCACTGAGGGCTAGGTCTTCCCAAGGTTTAAGCTACAGGTTTACAAAGGTGCTGCTTTACAAGTGATCTGGAGATACATGGTATTTTAAAACCATGAAAAGAATCTGAAAGCTGACAAAGGACTGTGATAAAATATCTTGCATTCCTGACATCCTCTTTGTGAAAAGAGATTAAACTGATCCATTAAACATGTAATAATGGGAATGAGAGTAAGAAACTGCCATATGGGTGCAGTTTAGGACCAGGGAACATATTAAGGGTAAAGGTTTTCCTGACATTGGAAGCTAATTTTAATTAAAGAAGGGTGTATGAATTTTATTGTGAGCGTGATTCCAAGCTAGAATGACGCAAATTTACTCCTGAGCAAGAATATCTGTTACCACGATTGCTCCAGAATAGCTGTTCTCCACCAGGTCCTATTCTGTATCTGAAAAATAGTGCTGCCAACACACAACATTTTAAAGGTCGATGGCTGGTGGTCATTCAGGACTAACAGACTGACTTAAAGTGAAGTTTCCACACTTTATGTTAATGCAGCATTTAAAAATCTGTGGTTATTCCTAATTTAAACAAGCATACCAAAAAAAAAGTAATTATACTTTACAATTCTAAATCCTTTCTAGGGTGTAAATGTACAACTGTAGAAACATATGCAATTTTGGGTGTGCTCATAGAATTTAACTTCTTTAGTAATGAAGTTAAATCATACTTAGAGCTATATAAAGTTAATTATGTTTTTTTCAGATTTCATTATTTTGATGTCTACTTTCAGATCAATCCCTCGTCATTTATGAATAATCCATAAAGGGGAATGGAATTCAGGTTCAGGGACAATGGCATCAATGATGTAAAACAGAGCTAGAAAACCTGGACCATTGAGAGGCTGGACACATAGAGTCATGAATCTTACCAGGCACCAACATGCCACCTGGAATCCAGGGAGCTCTATTTGCTTTCACCTTGCTAGATGTATAGAGGAAATTAGTGCTCGGGGAAGATGAGCCAATTCTCACCAAAAGATAAATATCAAAAGACAAGAGCTGGTTTCATCAAAACATTTTCTAGATTTCATTTTATTTGATTTAGATACGTGAAACCTTTTTTTTAATTACCTTGGAATTTTTGAATAAAAATTGATTTCTTATGATTCTTCACATTATATATTATGCACAGTGATCTACTCCTTTCACTGTTTCCTGTCACAACTGGTTATATATCTAAAGCTTAGAAGTCTCCTGATTTTTTTACTGCATTTTATTTACAATGGAATCCTACCACTTTTTCTAAAAAACTGTTTCTATGTCTGAAAGAGGGGTTTAATAAACTCTTGATGCAGTAGACCACCTGCACATTCTAGTATCAAACATGTTGGTGGCTTTGGTACTGTAGATATCTATCCACAAGCAAAGTTCTGCCAGAAATCAGATCTTAATTTTGCAGAAATGGTGGAAAACAGGACTGTACCTTAGGAACATAAGTCTCTACTGGTGTTGAACACACAGAGTTTAAGATATTGAGAAAATTGAATAAAGCAAACCAAATTTCTAGATCAATTCTGACTCTAAGTGGAAATGCTGTGTAGTATTAATAACGTACCATTATTTCAAATGTCCATCCACTTTTAAGTTCATCACTTAGTTGTTTAAAGTGCTGCCTGTATGGTTTAGTTTCTACTTGGCATTGTAAAACAATTCCCTGAGAAAATACTGCTTGATAGAAATACCTCAGTTCTTATATCAACTTTCTTGTTAATTTGCTTAGTGGGCTTGGACAGCTCACTAATTTTCTCAAGAGGTTAGTCTATACAGAAAAATGACAATGTAGTGCACAGATACAGCTCTTTTCTTGATAGAGTTAGTTAAGGTGTGAAGAAGGTTCTGTGCATGGTAGTCCAGTTGTTGTGGTTTAACCTCAGCCAGCAACCAAGCGCCACGCAGCCGCTCACACACTCCTCCACTGATGGAATGGGGGAAAGAATAGGAAGGGAAAAGCTAGAAAAATTCATGAGTTGAGATAAAGACAGTTTAATAGAGAAAGCAAAAGCTGCACACACAAGCAGAGCAAAACAAGAAATTAATTTACTGCTTCCCACGGGCAGGAGGTGTTCAGCCATCTCCAGGAGATCAGGGCCCCATCACACATAATGGTTCCTTGGGAAGACAAACACTGTCACTCCAGATGTCCCCCCTTCCTCCTTCTTCCTCCCACTTAAGACACTGAGCATGATGTCCTACAATATGGAATATCCCTTTGGTCAGTTTGGATCACATGTTCAGGCTGTGCCTCCTCCCAGTCTTCCATGTACCCCCAACTTCCTTGCCAGTGTGGCAGTATGGAAAGCAGTAAACACCTTGGCTCTGTGTAAGGTCTGCTCAGCAACAGTAAAACAATTTCTACATTGTCAACTCTATGTTCTGCGCAAATTCTAAACATAGCCCCATACTAGCCACTCTGGAGAAAGTTAACTCCACTTCAGCCCAAACCAGCACACCGGTGTTCTTCTGCGTGGGCTGATTCACCTTGCACGAGAGTTAAGCTTACCTTCAGTGATCTCCATTCTCCATTATGGGTAAGGCTTACTTTATCTTTCTGGCATAGACTTGAGTTAGTTGCATGTTCACTGTACTGACATCATGACATCATTTAATCATGTCAATATTGTATCCATGTAAAAATGTATATTTCAGTGCATAGAAAGATCTCTTAACCTGGGAAGCCTGGAGATTGGCATACACCCCCACACACTCCTTTCACGAGAGATCTTACTGATTAGAAAACTAAATATCCAGAACTCAACAAACATTTCATGCACAGTGTCATTTCTGCAGGAACATATGCTTCCAACATTGCAACTTATACTTTTATCACTATTAGCAAGTTACTTCCCTAAGTTCTTCTACTTCCCACACCCTGATGGTGTTCAAGACCAGGCTGGATGAGGCCTTGAGCAACCTGACCTAGTGAGGAGGTGTCCCTGCCCATGACAGGTGTCCCTGCCCAGCATCTGGTGAGGAGGTGTCCCTGCCCATGACAGGGGTATTGGGACTAGTTGGATCCATTCCAACCCTTAAATTCTATGATTCTATGATTTCCCACACACATAGCACGCCCAGTGCCCCTGCTGAAACTGTTAGAGTGTAGACATATGACAGCTTCATTAGTTTCTTTATCCACAGAAGTGGACTGATAAAACACACTTAGCTATTGCAGAGGGTTTGCAGACAGGGCTATGCTGTGAAACCCAGGGGTATAACAGGCATGTTTACTTATTTCTCTAGCCCTTTAGGAGTACTTGGTACTCATCCTGCAGCAAATGACATTTTTGGGTACATTTACAACTGATTTGGATCAAGGTTTTTAAAGTACTCAGATTACATTCTTTCTGCATTCTATTATTTTTCCTTTGTATTGTAACCTTCAGGCTTCTGCATCCCTGACAGCACATCATTGCCCCCAGGAAGAAGGCAGCATTTTCAACCTGTTCTATACTACAATACCTGAGAACTCAGTATCTTTTGAGGATGTAACTGTCTTTTCTGTACTAGCTCTATAATTTACAGTGTTGTCACTGGTTAATGGAGCTCTTGATTATAGAAAAATATGATCATAGAATAAGGCTTTTTTAATTTTAATTGTCTGATTTTATGCTTCATTGTTCTCATATTGCCTTGAGACTCAAATGTAACACTTGGATGTGTAACTTAACACCAAATGATACTAATAACTGCGATGGTATCTATTCATCAGTCTCCTCTGGGAAATTTCGTGTTATGATCTTTTATGCTATTTAGTCACTAAAAAATTCATACACCATAAAAGATACAGGCACAGGGTAATAAATTGTTCTGGAGTAGAGCTGGATTGGGTTGAAAGTTTGCTGGTAAGTGAATGATCTGTAGAAGAATATCAGTCTTTGTTTAAGAAAACTGCCTATTATTGATTTACGATAAAATGTCAGACTGAAGCGGTTTTTTATCCAGGTAAAAGTCTAAGTGCTCCATATTAAAAATATCAAAACAAAATACGCAATTTTAAAAATATATTGGTTACCATTTCCTCTGTGTTTTTTGGCTGAAGCAGCTGAAATTCAAATGGGTTTACAATCTGCAGTCATCCTGAAAACGTGCCCTTCTCTGTTTAATAATAAATGTGCATTATAACAGCAACAACAAAATATCTCAACATCATCACTCTCCCCAATCACAACACACAAAAAGAAGCCCAGTCATGTATATTTCTTAATTAATTGATTAGCATAAGGAGACCATGACCTCATTCCAGCCAAGCCTCGAAGTACATCTCTTCTTTAGCCTGTGTCCTCTTTTCATTTACTTTACTGAGTGGTAGATTTAATATTAGCCCAGGCAATCCCACAGTCCATGAATGATAGTATGACAAACTTTTAGCAAGATCATGAGAAAGTGAAAAAAATTAAAATTGTCACTTCTGGTTCGATGAAGACTCCACTGAGAGTATAAATTTGCATTTTTACAGGAGTCTGTGTTTGTTGCTACCTGATCTATATTCATTATGCCCTGTTTTTCTTATTTCTTGGATAGTTTCACAGGAATCTGGTGTGACTGAGAGAAACAACTTCTGTTTTGCTCCAGGCACCAGTAGAGACGTGATTTCCTGCTATTACAGGAGTGAACCTGTGGAGCTGCTACACTTCATCTCAGACTAATCATAAGCCAGGTGGAATAATGCAATTTTTCCTTCTCAAACATTTTTATTAAACCTTGGGGATGTTAGAATTTATATTCAAAGATGTTAGACTTCCAGTCTTTCTAAATGATCACTATTTCTCCTCCTTGATCATAGCTTCCTGCAGTGTTCAGAAAGTATGAATAACTGATTTTCAAGAAAAACATCAAGGACCTCCAAAACAGATCGCAGATACATTATGAAATATGTTTTTATGATTATTAAATTCTTCATTGCAAACCTTTATTTTTTCAATTAGTTTTTTTAATAGGTATTCACCTCTGGCCTTCCAGGTGCTTCTTCCATTTTCTAGGTAGACCCTCTTCCACTAGCATAGTAGTAAAATTTGTTTTGAAAACAAAGAATCTGATCTTGAGAAATTCTGAGTATAAAAGAGAGAAGGAAAACTATAAACAAAAATAAGCTTCTCTTAAGAAGTGTCACATGAAATTGTAATTTTCACACATTGCTATTTTTTATTAAGGCTGTGTTCAGAAAGACATTTTCTTATATATTCCTTGTGTGTCCTTCAAATTTATATTTATATAACAAATTAGAACATCAGTCAGTCAGGAGAAGATTTTGTTTAATAGCATAACTCTAGATTATATGCTAGTTTCTGCAGCAACACACTAGGAAAAGTATGATTCATTCTGGAAAAGCAAAAGTAACAGAATGAGAATATTGAGAGCACATCTGAACTACCAGCCACTCTGGATGATTGCTTTTCCCATGGAGGAAGAGTCCAGAGGACTCCGGGAGACTCCTTCATTTCCTTGATTATTGCATAAAAGATGCACATTTTCTGATTGGTTTTCAAATGCATGTGTAAATCCCCCACAGTATGCTCTTTTTCTGTATCAAACTAAAAATTGGTGAGCAGAATAGCAGAGAAGCAATTGGCAGAGAGCCAATTGGTGGGGACAATTTTGCTTTACAGTTAGAACTTAATTAAATCTATTTGGATTCCATAACCTTCTTTCAATAAAAATGTGTAGAAAGTGGGTAAAATCTTACAGAATTGCCCACTTCAGTGTGTGGCTACACTTAGAGATGAAATTTTCTTTTTTGGTTTTGGGCAACACTCTGAATAGAAAAGCTGTCCAGGACAAGGGTTTGTTAACTTTCTTATATATGCACTATGTATAAAAGTGCATGCCAAAAGTATATATGTAAAATATATACATGCATACATACATATGACATATGCCGTGAGAAAAACAAATTTGCCTAAATTGTTATGGGCAGTACCCTGTATTCTCTTGGGTTTATACACAGTTCTACAACTTAGTTATGAGTATTGTGGTGACTTTTTGCTGGGCTGTGCCTTCTTGAGGAAGATCTAAATTTTATGTTAGTTTTCTTCAGAGATGTTCTATATATTTTAAAAATTAGTCACAACCTTACACTGAGTCTAATACTTGATAAGTAATTTTTTTGGTTGTTCCTTTAGGCATTTGTTTTAAACTTACAAGAGAAGTAAGGAAATGTCATGTTAGAGGCAAAATTTGTGCAGATATTAATGGCTAAGTAAGTGGCATGAGCTTATTTCATCTAGTTGTTAGCATGCTGTATTTCAATTGTTGTGCGAGTGTAGTGGGCACCATAGAGCCAGTCTGAAAGTATGGTAGCAAGCCAGTTCTTCCCAGCACATCCTGAGGAAGTTTCTCTAGAGAGACCTTATCAAACAACATATGAGGGTTTACTGCATTGCGGCACTGATGGGGTTTGTATTGTTCAGTAGAACAGCCTGAATTGTGTGATAAACCCTGCCTGTTTGAATAAAAACCTGTATTACAGCCAAACGAGGAGGGTTACACAATTGAGAAAAAACAAATGGAAAGCATATAAAGAAAGTGGGAAAATAGGTGTCTTGGAAAAGGATGCCTCAGAGAAAATGATGTAGAGATTCACATCAGACGGACAACTCAATCGGAGCAGCCATTGCAATGCTGAGTCAAAAAGGCCTAATGCAATCCTTAGATAAATACAGAGAATAAGAATGAGTAGAAGGAAGAAGTGAATTTGCTTATGTACTGGGAAATCATGTAGGATTTTTGTCTAACATTCATAAAAATGTTGCTGAAAATCTGAAGACAAAGAGAGATGCAAGAATGAGTTAAGGGGTATAGAAAGTCCCATTCAGGAAGGTACTTAGAGCTTTAGTCTGTTTCAATTACCAAAAAAAGTCTGAGAAGTGAGTTGAATGATGGACATATGCACCTTTAAAGAGAGAAAGCACTGGAAAATGAAGGGATCATAAATACAGGAAAGAGGAGCTGCAAGGACTAAGAGCTGCAGCCCTAGGGCAACTTAAGTTCAAAACAAGGCACATCACTCTGAACAGTGAGTAATGTTAATTGCTGGACAAATGGTGAAGGGGAGTAGAATTCCCATGCCCTAAAGTCTTTATATCCAGCAAGTGAGCATTTTGAGTAGAAGGAGGAAAGCTGCAGAAGAACTGATCAAATTTGAATCAGTTTGAGACCTGCCAGGAGCATAACTTGCATAAGTCAGAAGTGTATAAAGCTTATTACAGAAAGTAAAAGCAGCAAAGGAAACCACAGTCTGCGGATCTGCTCTGGCCATTCTCACCTAACCCAAACCCTGCATACCACTCTCGGTTTAGGGTGCATGGAAAGA
>NW_008675308.1:247668-259235 GCF_000695815.1 Acanthisitta chloris
GAAGGATAAGCTGGGTGTAGTGTGAGTTTAAATACCTAGTTTTGTCATAAAGTTGTGGTGCTCTGGACCGAAAGAAGGAACAAAACACCTTGAGAAATGCAGAGACAACAGACTGAAACGTGCGTGGGCAGTGTCAGCCCTCGGAGGTGCTTGTGCTGACAGCCCAGTAAGACTGCAGAGCCTGTTAGGTGCCAGTTTGTTTCTATGAGTCACTGTCATATGCGTGCTCATATATATGTATATACTCCCCCATTCAGTAAAAAAGCTACAAAGCTATTTATTATTCATGGAAAGTCCAATTTTAGAGTCATTGCTTCTACCTTTAGTCATGGTCTAAGCTGTTTTTCTTTACTAATAGGCCAATCACAATTTTCATTAAAAGGAATTTCTAAAGAGCCATTCCAAAATATTTTTTCATGTGTATCCTAAACTAATTTTTCCTAAATATACTTACAGATTCATACAGTTTAATTTAATTTGACTATGCAACCATTTTTTCTTTGTTTTTGCCTTGATGAACTAAAGAGGGGGAAACAAATGTCTAAAGCCTCTGATATAGTGGTGGCATTCCCCTGCCTTAATTTTTGAAAGCAGAATATTGAAATAACTAATCTGAGACCTCTTGTATTTCAAGTAGATTTCTTCTTCTAGAGTGTAGTCTATATTTGGCTCATATTTTTTCCTTTTCTCTGAAGTTCTCTTAACAGATTTCAAAATGGATAGAAGCACATTTCTGGCAAACATAACTGTTTTGAGGAAGGAAGAGGAAAAGCCTGCTGGTTCTAGCAGGAAGATTTTTCCTCTGAATATGTCATTAGAAATATAAAGAGATGTGACTCAAACTCCAGTATTCAAACTTTAGTCATAGATAATTCTGTCCCACACAATCCCAGATTTTATTTCTTCTTAGAGAAACTTTCAATAAGTTATAGAAAACTACTGTTAATGATTCTGGTAATGATTCAGATTCTACCACCTGATTTTGTTAAATGTGTTGTTAAATCCTGAATACATCTTCTCTGAAAAAAATATTTCGCCACAACACTCATATATGTCAACTTGTATAAGGTGCTTTCATGGCTTCATGGACATACTGCAGCTTGGAAAATCCTGCTAGGCACTCTGGATTAACACTTTAGCTATCTGTGTTGCTGCATCTTTGCAGCTATTTTCACTCATAGGACCTAAATGCAAATGTAACTACTTCTGCTTTTAGACTGAAAGCTCATTTCACATGTGTGAATATACAGCTTTCAGAAGGTAAAACACATTTTACTTTTTTCTCACTCCATTTAGATTTGAACTGAAAAACTGGAAGCAGATATCATGTACCAATTTACAGTGCAAATACTAATCATCCTTGTGCTATGGGTTTCTTCATTCTCTTAAAAATTAGTTCCCTTAGAAAAGAAAACTATTCGGCTTCAAAATAGAATGAATAAATCCTATAGTGAGCATTCTAAAAATATTCATGTAACATTCCTTTCTCCCATCCCAAGAAAGGAGAACAGCTTCAAAGATCTACAAATCTTATTTCTTATAATATTATCCACCAAATTTCATTTTGGTACTTTATCAAAATAAGATACAGCTGCAACTTGATGGAGTCAATCCAACATTCTTAAAATTCTCAGAAAGCATACTCTTATGGACCAAGATGGCTATTCAGCATAATGATGGTGAATTTATTCATGTGTGTGAGAAATTTTCAAGTGGAGGAAGGAGATAAATCTAGTGGCTAACAATAGCCCATCCCAGGCATCTCTGGAGGGATGGGAATGCAGGAAAGACTATGGATTATTTCTTTTGTTTCTGCAAGAGAACTGAATAAGTACAAACAGCAGTCAGACTTCAGAATACTTCAGTTTTCTGTATGTATTACCACATTTAGGGGTTAAAACAAACCTTCATTCCCTAATAGGGCTGCTGGATAGAAAATTATATCAACTTAGGGTCTTATCCTATTGCAATTGAAATGTAAAGTTTTCATTAGTGGTACCTCAGCAAAGACCAGACAGATCCTGAGGGAATCTGTGTGGGATTTTAACCTTTCTTATTTCACACTGGAAAATTCATCAGTTTCAGATTGTTAAAAAAGTTGTCTAGAAACCAGCTAGTCAACCTGAATCCTGGCAAGTACATAGTAATTTATCTATATTATCCAGATTTGATTAATAGTGAAGACTCCGAATATACAACCTTTAGCACCATTTTAAAAGTTCTGGTAACATGTTTAGCTATATATTAGTTTATCTTTGTGAGCAAGTCTCTGGCATTTGTCAAAAGTGACAGAATCCTGACTCCATAATAAAAGTAGTATCTTAGTCAAAAGAGGAAGATAGCAATATTCCAAGAACATAAGTTGTTTCACAGAGTGATTAGTTCTTCCCTACAAATTTATCTAATTGCACTAGGTTCAGAATCTGCCATTATTTGTTTCATGTGATGTTAACATAAAAGATAATTTTCACATACTACAATATTTTGTCTTTTTTTTTTTTTTTACTTTTCTGCCCCAAAGATGAAGCATGAGAAATACTGTCTTTTTGGAGTACTATTCATTGCTTTTGCCTGCCTGCAGTCCTTACTGTGGTTGTCTGTATAGAATAAACTCTTTTGAAAAATCACTCTTTACAATGAAAAAGAGGCCATTTCAGAAAACTGTGGGGAAAATCAATGAAAGAATTGCAGCAAGTAGCTCTCTACATTCTCTGGAAAATGGTATGATGTTGTATTTCCACTTGTCTTGCTGAGTGAATAATGAAACTTACTCACTTTTCCCGGTAGCATGTTTTAACAAACCTTCTAGCTGTGTAGTTATGTGCAATAATATCCAGGATAGTAACAAACTTCAAATGCAAAAGGGGAGCTTGCGTTATAAAATAAAAAGTTGTCCTTTTTTGAGATCTGAAAAAAATTGCCTTCAGACAGATTAATGTAGTCCTCATAGTGTGAGGGTGAGTGACTAGTTCTAAATCTGAACAAAATAGACTGGTAATTAAAGATACTCAGATACATTTCCTTTCAAAAAGAAATATTAAAAAGTGATTCTTATATCTTTGAGAAACGCAATCATCAGTCAGGCAAATGTGTATTTGTATGAAGTTGATTAGAGTTAATAGAAAAAAATTAGAGAAACTTGACACATCAGGGTCATGTACAGCATGTAATCTATAACATTTCCCTAACTGCTTAATTCAAATAACCATTCTGTAGCAAATCCCTTTTATTTCCACATATTGAAGGATTTTGTCATCAGTCAGAAGCCTGTCATGTTTTCTGTACTTTAACCTGCAGGAGTCAGAGATGCCATAGTCATGTTGTCTGATACTCGCATACAAGGAAGTAGAAGGTGAGATAGTGATTGTGGGTCATTTGAACAAATAATGTATTTGATCCTTTGTTAATTGAGGAAGGTGATGAAGATGAAGCAGGATACCTGTGTATGTACTTCACCCACCAAGAAGGCAAGGGCATGCAATTCAAGGGAAGAGGATTTTCTCTATGCAGGGCTTCTAAGCTAAGAGACTAAGCCTGTTACTTGTAGAGTGAAGGATGTATTGAAGGGCTTCAGATGGATTTCAGGCATGTCTGTGGATAAAGAAAAGTTACTTGCAGGGTGGTGGGGCTTTTTTTGCATTTTAAGATTTCTGAATTAAAATCTCTAGATCTGACTTTTTGAAAGAGGACCTAACTGCATGGCACTGCCAACAAGTGCAAAGGCTGTGTAATGTTTGCTCAGAACACGAAGACAGACATTGTAAGAACCACAAAGTCAAAAGAGTATAGGATAATATCCCTTAGATTGTCATTAGTGGTCTAACTCTACTATCTATAAAATTAAGTCAAAACACTAACAAAGAGTCTGGAAACTGAACTCTATCACTTGAGCAAAGAAACAGAGAAACTTTATTTGAATTGAGCAAGTTCTTGCCCGTTTCACATCATGCTGCCTGCCAAAATACAAGCTGCTTCTTCTTTGAATTTCTAGGCAATTTTTCTTTCTGGCTGTTATTTCCTATGATCTTCACTTCTTTCCATCATCAGCTTTGTTTTCTATGTTTTTAAAGCCAAAAAGAATAATAAATTACTTGACCCTATAGACAAAAAGACAAAACCTATGAGAACAAAGCAAGAGAGCTGATGCAAAGAGCATAATAAATTAGTTTCAGATAAAGTAAAGAGGAGCAAAGATGGTGGCAAAATGGGAAAACCAAGTATCAACAAACTACAGGAAATTCAGTAGCTTTTCTCAACAACTTCTTGTTGAGAAAACTTCTTATGTTAACCAAATAAATAGAAATTAACACAGAAATTTATTCTTGTCTGCCATTTTTGTTTTCCAGTTCCAATGGTATTTTGATTCCTGTTAATGAAACAGCAATTGATAAATACCCTGCAAAGTATTACACAGGAACAGCATTTAAATTTATAGACAGAAAAGCTAAGCAATATTACTTGAAGCTGCTCAAAGTTGAAATAATTTCTAAATGACTGATGTTCACAGAAAAGAAGTTCAGAAACAAGATGTTCTCTGGTCTTGAATCTTTGCTGAACAATGACACCAAAATCAAAAGCCTCTACTATAAATCAAATGCTTTGTGCTTCACAAAAACAAAGAATAAATAATCATTGACCATTCTGATTTTCTGCTATTTTTAGCAGAACAATCTGCTTTTACTCCATAATGAACTGTGGAATAAAACGCCAGTATTACAGCCTTCCAACCAGGCTTGTAAGGATGAAGAAAAAGAAAATGGTGTGCCACAATTATTGATTGCTAGTAGTGACTTTCCTAGGATTAGAATGAGAGATAAGTTTTTTGAAAGACGGACACTTCAAAAAAGTGTAAAAGGATCCAGTAATCACTTGGTCTAAAACTGCAACTTATTTAGTAATATTGAGGAATCTAAGACAGGAAAATGAGAGTGAATGTCTATAGTTTCTAGCTCTGTACATGTTTTGCCTCTGTTCCACTGCATTATTCACTCAAAGGGGATGGTTGTGTGAATCAAAGCACAAACTACTTGACTCAGTAAAACTGTAGTATTAAAAACCAGGACCAAGGCTGACATAAGAAATCAGGCTGAGTGATCATAAAAGGCTGTCCTATGATTAATTTTCAATAAACCAACCTTTTTCTTAAGTATTTTCTTAATGCAGAAGTGCCAGCCAGTGTTATGAGAATATGAATCTGGTCTGTTAATCAAGTAACTTATCTTTCACTGATATTTAAGAATTTGGTGTTCCATCAGGAATAGCGAGACAAAAATTTCCAGATCCTTGACTCATCACTCTATGCATATGAAATGAAATACTTTTAGTGGCTAAATCAAGACAGAACAGAAAAGAAAAATTCTTCCCTTTAGTGATGGCAAAAATAAAATACTATATTGATAATATGGAAATGGTAAAAAAAGGTCCCATTGAGGTACTATCAGCTATGAAGCTCTTGTTCCAGAGGACTGACTCCAGGAAATTAGAAAAACAGTCAAAATGCTGTTGGTTCCTATTTCATTGCTTTGCTTCATACATATCAATTATAGACTTTAGCCCTTTGTGAGGGCTGACTCACTTGAAAAACAGTGGCTTTCTCACATCTCATTTCTCAACACCTGAAAAGTGCTATCCATGAGGTTATAAACACTGAAAAATATGGATGTGTATTCATTAATTTTAATTACAAAGAAAGAACATTGAATAAAAAATAATAAAATGAAGAATCTGATATAAAATCTATTTGCTGATAATCTATTCCCATACATATATTTATTGTTGCAGCAGTAAATAATGAAATTTAAATCAACACGAGTTTGTGTTTGCACAGGAAAATCTGTCTCATATTTTGTTGTGCTGTCATAGGCATCCAAGAAGAGTTGTGTGGTTTTGATTTATGTTTTTACAAAACCCTCTTTTTGCATCTTTACTTGCCTTTTTATGTTTTTTCTTCTCAAAAATCAAGACGATGTATGTAAAATTAATCCTGAAGAACAGTAATTTTGCATTCTTATGAGTCTGTATTTTGTAATAATGAATACCTAGGTGATTATTTTTACGTTTAAAGTAGTTCTATAATGGTTTTACTTTATTACTCTAAAATGTGTATGTCAGCAGTTTTCATATGTGATTGCCTTATATCTTCTGAAGCAAAGACTAATTTCTTGCTTACTTCTCATCTGGAAAACTACACACAAAGAAAATGGGAAAAATCAACTGTTACTTTCAGAGAGGTTCTGTGCAAGAACAGTCAGTCAGTGCTATTGTTAACGTTGTTGGAGTTTTTTAAAACTGGCCACTGGAACTGTCAGAAAATTTTCATTTGAAACACTGTCTTTACACAGATTTTTTCAAAGCTAAGGTTCACGCCAGCTACCTCAGATGGGCTGACTAGATAATTTAAAATGTTGAATTAACTTGAATGTTTGTATTCAAATGTTAAATCAGTACTCCAGGAGATCATGTGTTTCTTACAGATCTTACATTAAGTATACCTGTTTTTTGAACAAATGGCCTAGTTACCTCAAGTATCATCAATATTTGGCACCAGAAAACTGCCTCAATGTATGTTACTTGTCTGGGGGATGCCCAGACAAGTTTTTTGCCTAGGCATTGGACAAAAATAAAGATTTACCAAGAAAGATTTACGGACTTCATGTCTTTATTTTTTCCACAGAAATTTCTCAGAATCAATCTAGCAAAAGAGGAAAAAGTATAGATATGAGGAATAAGATTGCCACAATATTATAGTGTGGGAGTGCTTCTATATTAAGGATAATTCACTTAAAACTTCTGTTTCTGAAAAAAAAAGTCAGCTGAAGGGAGATCTAAGAGACAGCATACCTTTGTGAATGGTAGGGTAAATGTAGATAAAAATTGGTTATTTATTGCTTTTCTTATGTGTTATTATTGAGCACAAGACAAAACAAAAGCAAGCCATTCTATCCCCACAAGAGAGAATATTTTTATTTGTGTAAAATAGCTTTAGTTGTGGCTATTGCCTATGATAACTTTAATTCAAATTCTAGGGCAAGAGATCTCTAGTGATGGTGATGTCACTAGTTGGCTGCATTAGATATATAAATGAGTCTTCTTTACCTGCCATGTGTAGCCTACTGAAGAGTGTGTGGTGCTTGGTGAGCACACATGACTCAATTCTTCATATGCTTTCCTTCAAACCTCCCCGGCCACTTTACCTACTGAGTGTAAACCTCTGGAGATGGTTTGCTCTTCTGCAATAGCATCATGTTTCTGTTTCTGTTAGGACTTAATCTACATTGTGCCTCCTTGTGCATATATTCCACTTGTATCAGATCATTGTTTGAAATGATAAATATAACTTACCTCAAAACTGAACATGGACTTGTCCTCTTGGGCACTGCTTTGCTGGTTACTTTCTGTACGGCAGCTGAAGCTATAAATGATCTGGCTCATTTCCATTGCCTGACAGACTGAAACTAGAGTGGCAATGCCACTAGCCACTTACCATATGCAAGACTGAAAACAGCAATAATCCACAGCAAAATAGATTAAAATCAGAAACAAACATTTTCAGGGTATGTTCTGCATCAATTTCTAACATTTCCAATTGAAAATTTAATATCAAAGTAGTTCTCATAGTAAAGTCTAAGAAAAAATGGGGGGGGCATGGTGGCAAATAGCACAGATACAGAATCTCTTCACTGTTATTTCTGTATTATATGATTTTACTTTTCAAGTCTGCTATTTCTGTGAACCTAGTTAGACAGTGCTGTCAGGAAGTGTTCTTCGCAGAAACACAGATATGAGGAACCCTTGCCAGTGACTCCAAGTGATTAATAAACATGGGACTATTTCATAAGCAAATGCAAATTATGATCTATTTTCCTGGTTTGCCACAATTGTTTTCTTCAAAGTTGTCTTTCATATCTTGACCTTCTGTCTTTGTAGAAGAAAAATCTGTTGCTTGAAGAAAACTGACTTCAAATGCTGTAAGTTCAGGTCTTCTCAGCTGTGCTATACTGGCAAATATGATTAATCTTCTCATATAGTCATTTGATAAGAATCTTTACTGCTTTTATACATTGATTTATGGATTTAGGGATTATAAAGATCAATTACTTACAGTGCAAATGTTATAAAATTGCATAGCATGCTTTAAAATTTTTCCTTTTGTTTTTGCTCTATTTATAAAACAATCTTAAAGTTTAAATATTTGGGCCCAGATTGAGTAAGAGGATAACTGTTAAACTCGTTGCAGTAAACTAACAAAAATCCAGTTAATTTCAGGGAGTTTTCACCCAAAACATTTATAGACTTTGGGCAGGATTCACTAAGGGTCTATGAGTCAGGGAAGATAGGCAAAATGAGTCATCTATGTTTTCTACATGAACATCCTGGGGAGAACAACTCTTGGTAGGACTGATCTGGCACTGAGAGCTTCTCAGATAGGGATGAGGATGGCAATCTAGAAATGCCTCTCTCTTTCCTCTAATGATGCAGGATTTGTAGGCATCAACTTTAAATGCCCATTTTTAGATGAAGAAGAAACAAGTACCACTTGAAGTTACACATTTCATATCTTTAAATGTAAGCAAAATTATTCCTCCTTAACATCAGGGTACTCATGGTACTAAATCTTTCCTAATCTCTAAACGTATTTACCTCTTAAGTTTTAGGCTGAAGAGGGAGGAGGATTGGCCTTTTTTTTTGTTTTTTAAACCTTCCTAGGCTACCAATCAACAGATTCATTCACTAAAGGATCAACAATTTTACCATGCAGCAAACACTAGCTACTAACTGACGAGAAGCAAAACTATTATGAGAATATGTATATAGAGCTATAAGGCACCTTCAAGACAATAAAACCCCTCTTGTATCACCAAAAGCTTTCAAGTAGGTGAGTCAAAAAGGCAAGAAGCCAAGACTGAAGAAGTCAGAAAAAGACAATACAGAGGGCATGAAAAAGGAAAGTTACAGCAAAGAAAGCTTGAGTGTTAATTTACAGCACACCTGTTATTTCAAAAGAATCAGCCAGATGATTTCACATGCTAGCCCTATGAAAATGCAGGTAGGCTGACTCTCACAGCAAAGGACAAACTAATTTGAATTTACCAGATCTAGAAAATATCTGTAGAAACATAAATTCCTACTATCCCATGGCTCTGAAATTGTTTATTTGCAAAAAATGCACCTGCTTGCTTTTTCTTATAACATAGGGGTGGGGAAAGAGAAACATTAATAATTTCTTTGGAGCTTAAAAAAGGACACTATGCTAGTTAACAGTAAATAATTTTAAAAGTACTTCAAGGTGTTTCCTTTTGGGTTATAATGGTGGGATATCTTCTGGGACACCTTTTCCTTGCAGGCAAATGATGGACAGTGGGTGACCAAATGATCATAAGCTGAGTCTAAAGAAGAACAATTTAAAAAAAGAGGTGAGAACTGATTAAATGAAAAGTACAGAGCAGAGATCCTGCCCTGAAATTAGTATGGCTGTGAACTTCCCCATTTTGCAATAATTACTGACCTTGCTCCTCATCATTCTGTTGCCTCCAGCAGAGATGAATAAAACAGGTGGCTGAGGTAGGGAGGTGCTCTTACTTAAGCGAGGTGAAGAGGGTGGGACACAGGTCCCACAGCAAAGATACCCTGCAGCTCCTCTCAGAGCCTCTCTCTGTCACCAGCATGTGGCCAGAGCTTTGTGATAACTGTTTTAAAGTATGCAGCCAGTGAGGTTTCTCTAATGCTGCTCCAAAGGCAGAGATAAAAACCTCAGTGACAAAGAGAAGATGACTGCTTTCTTGGTTACTGCAATATGAAATGTGAAATGTAAAAGCTTATATTTGCTTTGAGGTTGTTGATGTTGATTTAAAACATGTTACCACACCACAAGCACCTTAAGAAGAGATAGAGATTATTTTCCCTGTATATAAAGCTTATAAATTTCAGAAAGCAGTATAGACTCTACGTTAAAAAGCAGAACCAAAATTAGCCTCTAAAAATAAGAGAGAAAATTAATGTTCTGTGTAATTTGCAGATTGGGATTCTGCAATTTTATTGGAAATTCAGATCCCTTTTCTAGATACTACGTAGGTGTTATGGAAAGCACTAAGGCAGATGAGTTGCTTCTCAGTACCTTTTTTTCCTGCAAAATAAATAGTGATATAGTGTTTTTATGCAGATTTTAATTAGTTTTCTTGAAGAGCTGTTGTTCTGTTGATATTAGTATGGAAAAATAAGCAGTCTAATCTCATTCTCTGTAAGGAAATGGCTTTTGTTTTACTAAATTACATGCATATACAATTCAGAATAAGAGATGACTTAATAGTACAATACATATTCCACTTGTATTAAATGCAACCAGCTGCCGGAGAAGTAGCAACGACTGAGAGAGACTAATAGAATAGAGAAGACTCTTTAATGCTTTTCTTATGGATTCCACAGATCCTCTTGACATCTTCATGTGAGAATATGTCTACATGATGCTCCAGGCTCTGACAGAAATTGCAGTACAGACAAAATGGTGGCCTGTGCCTGAGTTCTGAACTACAGGAGGGCTGCACTTCATTCCCCTACTTGAAAAACATGTATTTATAATCTTAGGTGAATTGGAAGGACTTGTTCACCCTTAACGAAGAGTGTTTCAGTTCTACCCCTAATGTTTTATTCTTTGAAAGTAGTGTGAGACTTTCCTCTAAATTCTGATAAAGACAGATACATTTTAATTTTGATGGTCTATGCTGTTCTAAGAGCAGAGTAGAAATTATATAGATTTCTACACATTTTTCTTAACTGTATTTCAGCAGAATCATTGTGAGGTATGTTTTGTCTTAGTCCTTATCCACAATTTTGGTACATCCAGAGTCTGTTTTTCTTCAGATATGATGACACAGAATCACAAAATCTTTGAGATTGGATGGTACCCCTGAAGTTTTTGTTTTCCAAGTCCCCTACTTAACCAGGGACTCCTAGGCCCTATTGCCCATGACCACGTCCAGACAACTTTTGAATATCTCCAAGGATGGAGACTTCTCAATCTTTCTGGGCAATCTGTGTCAGTATGCAGTCACCTTCAGGGTAAGCATGTTTCCTGATGGTCAGGTGGAACCTCCCATCTTTCATTTTTTGCCCATGCCTCTTGTACTGCCACTGGGTGCCACTGGAAAGTGCCTGGCTCCATCTTCTTTACTGCATTCCTTCAGGTATTTGTATAGATTGATGAGATCCCCCTGAGCCTTCTGTTCTCCAGGCTGAAAATTCCCATCTCTCTCACTCCTCATAGGAGAGATGCTCCAGTCCCTTTTTCACCTTCATGACCCTTCATTGGATATCTCCAGTAGCTCCATATATCTCTCATGCTGAGGAGCCCAGACCTGGACACAGGACTCCAGCTGTGAGCTCACCAGTGCTGAGCAGAGGAGAAGGGGCACCCACCTTTGACCAGGAGGCAACCCAGGATACCATTAGCCTTCTTTGTCACTTAACACAAAGCTAATCAAGAACCTTTCTTATTGCTGTTTGATCAGCCCTTGGTAGATGCTTGGATTATACTGGTTTTGTTTTTATTCTTGTATTTGTGTTTCAGGGAA
>NW_008675308.1:259252-263469 GCF_000695815.1 Acanthisitta chloris
AAAGCACAGATTTAAATTCTTTTAAGATTCCTTGGTTGAGAATGGTCACCACTCTAGTAATTTTCCTGTCCCCTTTTTTGTTTTTGTCCAGTATAACACCAGAGGAGAGAAGCACTAATAGGCAAAGAAGGGCCTTTATAAAGACTACAGTTATTGTTTGCTTCTGTATGTCTGCAGATAAATTAAACAGAAAGCAGATAAAGCACATACACAAACCTTGTCACTCTTCTGCAGATCTGGGATTTGCAATGATGTCTCAACAGTTCAGTCACTGTCATGTTGTTTGTAGATGTTAAAAGCCACAGTAAGCACACATGGTGTTAGTCTGTAGCTTGTATATGAATGGAATGTCAGTTGGTAGTCTAAATTCATTAGCAGAGCTGGTAACTACATGTTTTTGCATACCTCCAGCCCATCCTCAATGATAAAAGCATTCTTTCTGCTTATTGTATTAATGCAATCAAATAGTAATTACTTTGTACTGGCAACTCACATACAAGTTTTATTAAGGTAATTTGTTAAGGAATATATTTTAACCATTAGAGCTCTATAGGTGCAACAGAATGAGAAACAGAGCTTTTGGCTTTTCATGAACTAAGGCTGTTATGTGTTATTACAAAGGAATTGTCACCAAATGATGCATTATGTGTTCATTCTACTACTTGTTATAATTGCAACCACAATTAAATGTCAAAAATTGAAAATACACCCTGTCAGTTTAGGGTTTATAAAGCTGAAAAGACAGTTTGCAGTGTGATGAATTTTATTGTTATTAAAGACTGGTTAATCATAGACAGCTGCAGTTGATCAATCTGGAAATCTCACACATTTAGAAACATGTCACCAAGTTAATTCACTTAATTTTGTGGTTGCTTCTGTGGTACTTTTTAGCCCTCTCTGTGGAAAGAGCAATCTTAAATGTCCTTCTTCTTTCCTTGTTCAAACCATCATGAACAGATTACATCTCTTCTTACACATTTTTTAATTCAATTGGAAATTCTTTGTAATCAGATTTGGACTGATTGTTATCATTACAAGGATGCTTTTATGAATTTGGAAGTAAGGTACAAAGTGTTAACTTTACATTCTGAAATTAGACCTTCGACCTAAAACATTTTCATTTGAAATTCTCTCTTGTAGTATTATGACACAATATTCTGAATTTATAGAATTAAAACATTTTCCTCTAGATTTTCAAATAAATAGCCTCTGAGTTTTGTGTAAAAAAATTTAGTGCTTTAGTTGATACTACAGTGTAATGCTTGGTTGTATATCAAAATATATAGATTATATTCTAACCACAAATCCTTATGATATAATAGATTAAATTGTGCTCTTTAGTTGGTTGGTCCAATTGGAAATTTTAATTGAGTACTCAAATTACTGGAGATTTCTGCTGAGATGAAGGAGAACAGAGTTAAGTATTTAATACAATCATCATGTATTTCAGTTTTATTTAATTTATTTTTAACTTCAATAAGTACATAAATTTTTATAGCACAATTATTTCTAATCTCAGAGAGCAGAAGTATTTCAATTGTTGTGTTTGGTTTCCCTTATAGATTCACAACTGGTTAGTGGGTAAAGGACTCAAGACCTTGACACATATCAAGAACTGCTTTCTCTATTGAATTTAAATCTGAAAATTTTGAGTTAGGGATATTTGATATTTAGTATAGCAAAAAAGCTCTGTTGTGTTTTCCAACCTTTGGTTACTCATTCCTTAACTTGTAACTCAATTATAGGTGTTTGTATGTGGAAGAGAGAGAAAAGTATGGGTTAGAACTGTGAGAAATAATCATAAATATTCCCTCAGAAAGTAATTATTTTTTAAAAAGTCATACAAATTTAATTGTTGTGAGATGTGAAAGGGCAGTTCATGCTTTAATTTGTTGTTCCTTGAAAGCTTAATTAAAAAGACAATTCCCATAAATACTATGTCACTGCTATAGCAAAATGCATTTCTAAATGTAAGATAAATTGATTTTCAAATTTTCATATCAACAAACAAAAGAAGTGACTTTAGCATCTATTTTTCAAGTACTGAACTTCATTTGAATTTCCTGTGTTATGCTCAATACAGCTATGCACTACACCTATGTGAAAATATGTAAGAAAGTAAGTGTCTGAAGTGTATGATAATAAGAGATAAAGAAAGGAATTAGAATATTGTTAGGAAAAGAGACAGTTGGACTGAGCATTTATCTCCAGGAGTATTTAAGGTGAAAAAACCTGATCCTGACCAACCCACATGGGAATATGAATACTTCCTCAAAGTAGCATGTTTTCATGAAATTTAGACTTAAAATAAGACTTAGACTTGCTCTGTCCCTGAGCAATACCTTCAAGAAGGTATTAAAAAATGATTTGTGAAATTCTAATTGCATTATAAAAATGGAATTTCTTAGAAGATTATTCCTGGTAAATCACAGTATCAAAGTACTCCAGCATTCAACAGTGTTAAGAATCTCAAATTTTTATGTCACTCTGCATCTGTTTAACAGCTGGACTCAAAAATTTCACCTGAAGTGATAATTAAATTGGGAGTTTTCTCTTTCTCACAAAGCTCATTGTCAAAATTTCCAGTGGTAGACTTATTCCTGAGGACACATATGAGATCTTGCACTGATTTAATTTCAAATGTGGCCTATATTTTTGCTTTTGACTCCGTTACTTTCTCTTTCAATTCACTTCAAAGTGACAATTGTACCTGTTTATAACTATGGAAACAGCCACAATCTTGCTCTCCTGGTTTTCTAGTTCACTGTATACATCAAACATTATGCCAGTTTTTCTAACATGGTAGACACTAATAAAGACTTTGTTTTCAGTGTGCTTCATCTGATGCCTAGCTTTTCCACTTCTGATAAAATAAACTCACATGATAGTTCTGAAGTTCAAAGCATTATTAGTTTTGGCTCAATGTTTTTAAATAGAAGCCTAAGCTTATATTGCAGAGAAGAAAATATACTCAGCTCCCAAGTCTGAAGTGTTGTGAAGTTAGCATCACAGTGATGGAGGACTCCACGTCACACTCCCTTAAGAAGAAGAGCTAGGTTTCTATGTCAGTAAGAAAATTAATGTCAAAGTATAATTGCCATTTATCTCCTATATATTTATATGTTCTCATGAGAATATGTTGCATTATCAATGCAAAACTCAATTGCAAAAGTATCCTCAACCCAAGACATTGAGGCAAGAAATATGAAAATTACACTTTATCCCATCACATGCAACAAGACCAGCAACATCTCTGACTGAAATAGAAGCTGTACTGCTGATGGCTGTGTACATGCTCCTTATCCCATATTATTTGTCCTTTAGTGGACTTCAGAGCTAATAATTATTTTCATAGTCATATATTAGAGAATAAAACTTTTTAAAGGCCTCTTAGATACACCTGACTCCTTTAAATTTTTCATAATGGCTATAATTCTCAGACCTTACGAAAATTACTTTTCATAAATGAATTAGTAATTACTACAGCTTCATCATTGCAGATGATACTCAGATTTCCAGGCACACCTCAGCTGTGTCCTTAACAGCAAACATCAGAATCCAACGACAATAATTCTTATTATCTTGCTTTTATTTCTAGTGTTTGTAATTTCAGATCATAGAATCATAGAATTTTAGGGATTGGAATGGACTTTAGAGATCATCTAGTCCCAATCCCTGCTGCCATGGGCACTAGACCAGATTGCTTGAGGCCTCATCCAACCTGGTTTTGAACACTGCCAGGGTTGGGGCATCCACTGCTTCCCTGGGCAACCTGTTCCAGTATCTCACCACCCTCATAGGAAAAAACATTTTCCTAATACCTAGCCTAAATTTCCCCCCCTCCAATTTGAATCCATTATCCCTTGTCCTATCATTACAGTTCCTAACTGTAATGATGTAAGAGTCCCTCTCCAGCTCCCTTGTAGGCCCCTTCAGATATTGAAAGGCTGCTATGAGGTCTCCATGCAAGCTTCTCTTCTCCAGGGTGAACAGCCCCAACTTCCTCAGCCTGTCTTCATAGGGGAGATGCTCCAGTCTTCTTATCGACTTCATGGCCGTCCTCTGGACTTGCTCCAACAATTTCATGTCCTTATGTTGGAGGCACCAGAACTGGCCGCCGTATTCTAGGTGGGGTCTCAAAAGAACAGAGTAGAGGGGAATGATCACCTCCTTTGACCTGCTTACTGTTAGAGTGGGATCCGGACCTGGAGTAACGA
>NW_008675309.1:0-1196 GCF_000695815.1 Acanthisitta chloris
GAAACCACGACATGGTCAGAGAAGAATTTCCTAGGCATACACCTACTGACAGATAATCTAGGAATTGTGGGTAGTCTGGGGTTGCCATGCAACATAATACCTGCTTAATTGATGTTGATATGGCATTTGGGGCAGGTTCATCGGGGCACAAGTACACCTTGGGAACATCAAAATTTCCTGTCACCTTTGGTGTGAAATTTCTATGCTAACTACTGAAAAGCAAGATGCAGGAAATCAGCCATCAGAGCTAGCAGGGTGTGGTGGGTCAACCCTGTCTGGATGCCGGGTGCCCACCAAAACGACTCTATCCCACCCTTCCTCCACTGTGCAGGGGAGAGAAAATACAACAAAAATCTCATAGGCCAAGGTAAGAACAGGGAGAGATCATTCAGCAATTACTGTAATGGACAAAACAGACTCCAGTAAAAAAATTGCCTATATTGCCAGTCAAATCAGGACAGGGTAGTGAGAAATAAAACATCCTCTAGTCACACCTCCCTTCTTCCTAGGCTCAACTTCACTCTTGAATTCTCTGCCTCCTTCCTCCTAGCAGCACAGGGGGTCAGAGAACAGGGTTTGCGGACAGTTGAACGAACATTGTCTCTGCTGTTCCTTCCTCCTCAGTGGGAAGATTCCCTACATACTTCCCTTGCTCCAGTGAGGTCCTGGGATCACAGGTCCTGCTAGGAGTCTGCTCCAGCATAGGCTTTCCACAGGGTCACAGACTCATTTGAACATTCACCTGCTCTGATGTGGGTTCCTTCTTGGGCTGTACATGGATATCTGCTCCCCCATGGACCTCTGTGTGTTCAGCCTGCCTCACCATGGTCTTCACCATGGACTACAGGGAATGCCTGGAGCACCTCCTCCCGATCTTTCACTGACCTTGGTGTCTGCAGGGCTGCTTGACCCACATATTCTCACTTTTCTGACTGCAGCTGCAGAGCAGATTCCCCACCCTGTCCCTGTTCCCATCCCCCCATCCTATCCCCTGCTTAAATATGGGCTTCCAGAGATAATTCCATCATTCCTGACAGGCTCAGCCTTGGCCACTGGCAGGTTTCATCTTGGAGCCATTAGGGTTAGGGTGAGGGGGTTAGGGTACTGGCTGTATTGGACATGGGGGAAGATCCTGGAAGCTTTTCACAGAAGCCACATCTGCAGCCCCACTGCTACCAAAACCTTGCCATGTAAAC
>NW_008675310.1:0-320 GCF_000695815.1 Acanthisitta chloris
CTCGGCCGCGGTGCTGCGCTGCTGCCGCCGCAGCGGAGCTGGCCTCACAGCCTTGTTCTTCTCTTTAGGCCAGCATGGTGCATTCCTTGATCGAAGCGTATTCCTTACTGGACCAGATGAAGTAAGTGCTCCCGTTTTCTGTGAAGGGATGTTTTCTCCTCTAAGGTTTGGGAGGTGCTGAGTAACTGCAGGTTTCACGCTGTCCTTGCTGGCTGCACGATTATAGGAGCACCCACAGTGTTTATTTCTAGGATCTAAGAAAAATGCTTGTTTTGCTATGCAGATGCAATGACGGTAATTGTGGCAGGGGGTGGTCATGT
>NW_008675310.1:492-16429 GCF_000695815.1 Acanthisitta chloris
GCCCTGTGCTTGCCCTGCTGAGCGTCTGTGCCCCTATGACTCCAAGCAGAGGTGAGGCCTGGCTGGTGCTGATGTGAAGAGGGGCTGTGGTGTTTTGCTGTGCTGTGATTGATCTGGAAGGCTTTTTGTGAGATCTTGGTGCTGTTCAGGAGAGAAGACAAGATACGGTCTGGGGCAGAAGTGTCAGATCCCTCCTACTCCATTCGGCTCTTGGCACTGGGGCATGCAAAGGGAAGTATCTTAGCTTAGGCTCTCTTGTGTAGCATCTCCTAGAATCTTAAAAAATCCTGTGCTCTAGTTCAGCAGAGCCAGAAGGTCTTAGTGGGGCTTCTTTTTGAAAAGGATTTTTTTTTCTGGCCATTTTGGCAGAGTGTGCTTGGGAAATGTCTGCAGGTACCATTATGGAGCAGACCTGAAGGGCTGTTCACCCTGGAGTGGGGTGGGAAGTGCCTGGAGCTGAGTGCTCCTTGTGTTTTCCTGTGGCAATGGAGCTGTACTGCACTGCCCACATGTGCCCCCAGTGCCTGAGGTTTGAGAGGGCTGTGTGTATCACAGGATTTATTTAGGCAGACTGCAAAGTGCCCAAACCTGGGGAAGGTGCTGCACAAGTTGCTGGCAACAGAGACAGTCTCTGCTTTGGTGCAGGTGTAGGTGAGAGCGTACAAGAGGCACTGCCCAGCTCCTGACCCAGCAGGCTGGGCCTGGACATTTTCCCTCTGTGTATAACCAGAATGTTGGATCTGCTGGGGATTGCTTGAACTGGGAGAATATGCAGAAAAGGGAAAAAATCTTGAAGCAAAGTGGGAAGGTTAGTGCAGGCAGTACCTGCAGGTGTTCTTCCCTGGGGTGGGCACAGCAGGCAGTGCCGAGCTGGGCACAAGGCCTGCTCCAGCTCAGCCAGGTGGCTTCCTCACTCAAGTGACACTCTGGTGCAAGAGGAAGAGGAATTTTTGTTTGATTTTATAACAGTAACCACCAAAAGAAGGCTTCTAGGTTAAAGGTTAAAGCTGGAGATTCCAGCTGAACCCTGGAGCCTTTTGTCCTGAAATGCTCCCTTCTTCCTCTCTGCCTAGGATAGTCAAACCAAAAGTGGCTTCCATGGAGGAGATGGCAAGTTTCCACACAGATGCTTACCTGCAGCACCTGCAGAAGGTCAGTGAGGAGGGGGACGATGACCACCCGGAGTCTGTGGAGTATGGACTGGGTAAGGATGCATGTCTTCAGTGAGAGGTTAGCTGAGTTTCAGGGCCAGAATGCTTTTTGCTGGTCTCCAGTTAGACAGAGGGGTGAGCTCAGGGGGGATGCTGGGCTTGTTCGTGGAGGGAAATGCTCTTTAATGGGGTGTTGATGAACCTCAGCAGTCACCTGTCAAGCTGGTGCCTTCCCTGGTGCCAGCAGAGGGTACAGCCAGTTGTTGCTCCGTGCAGCTTGGCCTGTCCCTTGCTGACTGGGGTTGGTGCCCTTTGCTGCTGCTCCGAGGCTCTGGGACAGGACAGAAGGCTCTGACACAGTCCTCAGGACAGAGCTGGCACTGCCTGCTGTGGGGAGGGCATGCATCAACAGTGGCCTGGAGCTGTAGCCAGGGACCAGACAGCTGCTGTCTGCCTGGTGACTTGGCTTACAGGCTGCAGCAGTCTGGGTTCCTTTCCATGGAGTCAGTTCTTCAGGAACAAGCTGCTCCAGTATGGGTTCACCACAGGTCCTGTCAGCAAAGCTGCTCCAGCATGGCTCTCTTCCATGGGTTTACAGCTTCATTCAGGCACATCCCCGTGCTCCGGCTTAGGGTCCTGCATGGGCTGTAGGTGGATCTCTGCTCCATTGTGAACTTCCATGGGCTGCAGGGGTACAGTTGCCTCACTGTGATCTGTACCATTGGCTGCAGGGGAATATCAGCTCAGGTGCCTGGAACACCTCCTGCCCTTCCTTTCTTGCTGACGGTGGTGCCTGCAGGGCAGTTTCTCTCACAGGCTCTAACCTCACTCCCAGCTGCTGTGGTGGTTTTCACCCTTTCTTCGATAAGGCAGAGCCTGTAGCACTGGCTCAGCCTTGCCCGGAAGCAGATCTGTCCTGGAGTTCTGTCCAACATGGGGCAGCTCCTGGTGTCTCCTCACATGTGGGAGTTCATGTATAAAGAGGTGACACTATTGTTATCTTTGTGAATATCTCGTGACTGACCTTTATTATTTACAGAAGTGATTCTTTTATACACACCTATTATAAGCGCCCACTTATCATTGGTTAACTACTATTACTAGCCCATCTTATACACAACATAATTGGGTATTAACATATCAATCATAAAATGCCCCAATTACTGTTCTCCACCTCTAACCATCTTCAGCTCCTGCATACCACATACAGGAGCTGCTTATCTTGCTACCTTCTTTCTCACATTCCAGCCACAGCAGTGTCCTTGAACAGCTTGGCTTGCAGCTTGCTCAGGCCCTGCTAGCAAGGCTGGATTGCTCACATGTCCGTTAGCAATCAGAAATAATCCCACACTCACAGAAGCCACCCCTGCAGCTCCCCACACTATGAACACCTTACCACACAAACCCACAACAATTTTACTCCTACTTAGGCCTCTGTGAGTCCAAATCTGATACCTGTTGTGAGGTTATGTGCCATGACCGTTGCATTGTGCATGGAACAGAATGTCAGAGCCACAGTTAGAGATGGCCCAAACAACAGGAACATGCTTTCCCCAGAGGAAAAGGCCTGTTGTGTCTGACATGGGGACTCTTACCTGCAGGTTACGACTGTCCAGCCACTGAAGGGATCTTTGAGTATGCGGCGGCCGTGGGAGGAGCCACCATCACTGCAGCCCAGTGCCTGCTGGACGGCAAGTGCAAGGTAGCGATTAACTGGCCTGGAGGGTGGCATCATGCAAAGAAGTAAGAAAACAATCTCTTCCCTTGTGTTTTCTCACCTGGTGTCTGAACCCTGCTTCCTAGCTCCCAGCTTCCCTGCAAACCCTCAGGAGTGGCAGTCCAGCTGGAAGAGAAAGGAAGGTGTGAGGGAAGGCAGGAGGTAGAGAGGAAAGAAGCAGAGGGCAGGGCAGAGGCCTGAGAGGAGTCCAGTCACTGCCCAGTGCTGGTGCTGTCATGGACTGCAGGGTGGGTCTGGGGCAGGTGTGCTTGCAGGTGTCCTGCCCTTGATACTTGGTTATTTCCAGGAGTTCAAGTGCAAATGGATTTTCTGAGCTCTATGGAGAAGCACTGTGGAGAGGCAATCAATTGGTGTTGCCCCCAACTGGGACACAATGGGAATGTGGCAGCATGTTGTCCAAATTGTTTTGCTTGGCTTTTTGGGTTTCTTAATAAGAGCTTTGAAATGTTGTGGGACAGACCTCAGGTTTCCGCGTGTTCTCTGGGGGCCTGTTCACTCTGAGCTCTAATGCCAATAATGATCTTCGAGCACAACAGGAGAGGAAGAAAATGTTTTGTACCCAGATACATGCGTGGATGTATGTTTTATTTGACTGATGACGCCCACGTGCCAAAAAAGGCATTTAATACTCACTGATCCCAAAGGAGTCATCCCAGTGACCCCACTGAGGTGGTGTGGGATGCTGCAGGGTAGGTGCCAGCCCAGTGTGAAGGCACAACCAGACTGACGCTGAACTGCAGGTGTCTGGTGCTGGGACCTGTGTCCTAGCAAAATACATTCCATTTGTCAAAAACCACCTGGTGTCTGGTGGCTTGGTTACTTTCCAGGGCCCTAAAGGTAGGAATGACCTGGGGCCTTGAGAGCTCCCAGTTCAGAGGATGCCTTTGGGTTGAAGAGTGAGGTGCTGAGTTGGTGCCTTTTCTCGTGTCAGCTCTGCCCTCCCTTCTGGCAGTGACACTCAAGCTTTGCTGGGTGTATTTGGGATGGGGGGTGAAATCCCAAGTTGTGGCCCTGCACTGCAGCTCTGGTACTGCTCTACCTTTGTCTGAGCTGGTGTCCTGCTCTGCTTGGCCTCAGGTTTGAGATGTGAATTATGGCATAGCTCACTTTGCTTCTTTGTGGGCTGGAAGGGAGGGGAGGAGTGTGGTGCATGAACACAATTGAGTCAGGCTCCCAGAATACCTGCTAACATCCCTGTTCACAGCATCACTGTAATTGAACAGGGTCACTGTGAAATACCTGTGCTCTGTGGCACTTGCAGGGAGTGAGAGCAAGTGCAATTCTGCCACCCTGGTCTTGCTCCTTGTTGTTTCCAGCTGTTGCTGAGCAGGAGGAAATGAGCCTAGCTAGTACTGGGTCTGGAAGTCACAGAGGCATGTCCCAGAGGCACATGTTGGATCTTGGTATTTGAGCCTGGGCAAAAGGGGTTTGGGCAGTGCTGTTGCAAAGGCAAAAGCTTTGGTTTAAATCGGCTGTCCAGGGCAGACCTACGGGTGCATATGGGCTGGTGCTAAGTGGTGATGGAGGCAAGCTGGAGTAGGGACGAAGAAACTTTCTTGTTCCTTTGATGCTAGCAATAACCCTGTGTGGTGCTACAGGTTGGGGGCAGAGTGGTTGGAAAGCTGCCCAGCAGAGAAGGACCTGGGGGTGCTGGTCGACAGCGGCTGAACAGTGTGCCCAGGGGAGCAAAAAGGCCAAGGACATTCTGGCTTGTAGCAGAAATAGTGTGGCCAGCAGGACTCGAGAAGTGATTGTTCCTCTGTACTTGGCACTGGTGAGGCTGCACTTTGGGTTTTGTGTCCAGTTCACTTACTTCAAGAAAGACATTGAGATGCTGAAGCATGGCCAGAGAAGGGCAAATGAGCTGATGAAGGCTCTGGAACACAAGTCCTGTGAGGAGCAGCTGAGGGAACTGGGGTTATTTAGCCTGGAGAAGAGAAGGTTTGACGGTGTCCTTATTGCTGTTGACAACTATCTGAAAGGAGGTTGTAGCCAGTTGGGAGTTGGGCTCTGCTCCTTGGCTAGCAAGTGACAGGACCATAGGACATAGTCTGCAGCTGTGCCAGGGGAAGTTAGGTTGGACATTAGGAAGAATTTCTTCACAGAAGGGGTGATTAGACACTGGAACATGCTGCCCAAGGAGGTGGTGGAGTCCTGGAGGTGTTTAAGGAAGGACTGGACATGGCACCTAGTGCTTTTTTGGTCTAGTTGACATGGTGATGTTAGGTCACAGGTTGAACTCAATCTCAAGAGATCTTTTCTAACCTAATTGATTCTGTGATCCTGTGAAGCTCTCCCCTGATGTATGTCAGGGATAAATCCTTCCATGCAACACCTGTCCTCTGTTTAGCTGCTCTTCTGACTCTTCTGGGGCTCTCTTCTGTCTGAGCCCAGGAGCTGTAGTGTGAGGAACTGCATGTGAGGCATCCTATTTGCATCTTCCTGGGGAGAGAGGAAGAGTTGCTTTGGGGAGAGGCTTAACCTTAATAGCCTGAGACTGGAACAGGGCAGCAGAGCCTTGTCACTGCCTTGGGCCTGCCTTGCACTGCCAGGACCTTCCCAGGAGCTGTGACCCAGAAAGCAAGGATGGTGTGGCTGCCTGCCTGTGCCTTGGCCAGCACTTGCAGGAAAATGGCCAAGCAGGATTGTCCAGGAGACCATCTTCTTGCCACAGAGGGAGAGGAGGTCTAGAAGAGGGTGGGTTTGAGTGACTCTGATCTTGTTTAAAATGTCTCAGGTGCAGAAAACTAACATTTTATTTGTTCAGCTGTGCAATGGTCAGAGGTACCCTGCCAAGGCCTCCACGGGCCAGGGCCTCTCTGCAGCAGAGCCAATGGATGCTTTACCAGCTGCCAGAAGGTCCAGAGCTGAGAAGCTATTGGCATAAGCAGTCCTGCTCTCTCTGCTTCCCAGCTGTGCTTTGAGCTGCTCCTGACCCCTCTCTTGGTCACTGCTGGGCCTTGGCTGGGTTTTCGTCCTCTTCTGTGCCCCTGTGAGGTGGAGACTTGCAAAGTCAAAGCAACAGTGCCGAGATCGGTGGTGATTGCATTGGAAACATTCAGCCTCACAGACATTGTTTTCACAGGGATGAAGCTTCTGGCTTCTGTTACCTGAACGATGCTGTCTTGGGGATCCTGCGACTGCGCCAGAAATTTGATCGTGTCCTTTATATTGACTTGGATTTGCATCATGGGGATGGTAAGGCCCAACAAAGGCTACAAACAGCATATCTGCACAGACTCGGGGGGAGGAATGTGAGAAGTCAAGGCCTGTCAGCACAGCAGGGCTTTACCTGCTGCAACAGTTGTGCCTTTGCCTCCTTTCAGTGCAGTTGAATTTCTTCAATCCATTTCGCTCTTTTCCTGCTTTATGGAGTTGCCCTATGATGCTCCTCAGACCTCTCTTGAGGGTCTAGGCAGGAGTCTTGCACCTAAAATGACAGTGTGTCCCAGTCTCCCATCCTGACAGAGCAGCTGCTGACAGGGTTTAATTGTTTAATGTTCCACTGCAGGAGGGAAGCATAAAATAGTAAATGTGCTTTTAAAAGAAGGCTTGATGCTGTAAAACTAAAGCCCAACTGTCCTTGCTGAAACTGCTCTCTCCTTCAGGGACATTATTTCAACACCATTTAACATTTCCTGCTCTCCTAAACTTTATGGTGTGTTTCATTTTGCTCCGTTTTCTCCCTGTGTTTGGTTTCTGTTAAGTTTCCTGTTACTTCTTTTTCCCTCCCCTCCACCACTATCTTAATGTGTCTTTAAGGAAAAGAAAAGGCATGTTGAACCACAGCAGCACTGAGAAAAAGCAAGAGAGCCTGGTAGCTTTGGTTCTAATCAGAGCCAAGCTCTGACCAAGGCATCCCTGCTTAGCTCCTTCTCCCAAGCCTGGCAGACCGAGCAGCGCAGGCGAGTGCTGCTACCGTGGGCACTGACGTGAGGTATTGAGATCCATTCAGTACTGGTTAGCATGAGACCTGCCAAATTCATTTCAGTTGTGACCGTTGCTGCAGTTGAATTGGGGTCTCTGTGGATTGAGGATGTTTTTATTGAAGCACATCTGCATTTTTGCTTTGCTCATGCCGCTCCTGCTCTGCTTGTTGCCCCTGTGTATGTTCAGACTCTGTCATTTATGTGAATGATACACGAAAGCTTTTTTCCCTTTCCTGATAGGAGTTGAAGATGCCTTTAGTTTCACCTCGAAAGTCATGACTGTTTCTCTGCACAAGTTTTCACCAGGATTTTTCCCAGGCAAGTTGAATGCATGAGGTTTGTGCTCATTTGGTTCAGACATCATTGGCAAGGCTGCAGCAAGGGCAAGTCCCATCCCTGCTGTCCAGCAGGGATGTCTCACTGCCTCTCCTGTTGACCAGAAGGAAAAAAAAAAAAATTTCCCCCTTTCTGGTTTTGACTGAGCTCTGGGCAGAGCCCCCATGACATTACGTGGCAGAATTGGACACAGGGGAGAACTGGTCCCTCTAGCCTCTCCTTTCTTGGTGGGAGCAAGTGTACTTCTCCATAAACATGCCTAGGGTCTGGGCTCTCAGCTCTCCTCTCAGGCATCCCATGTGTCCCTCTCTTGCTGCTGCTCTGCTTTCCCTTGTAATTGGAGTGTTTCTGTTTCGCAGGCACTGGTGATGTGACAGATGTTGGCCTGGGTAAAGGTCGCTATTACAGTGTGAATGTGCCCATTCAAGATGGCATTCAGGATGAGAAGTATTACCAGATCTGTGAAACGTAAGCCCTCTTGCTCTGATATAGTTTACTTGGATGAGATTTTAGAGAGTAAGACACTACACGGGTTTTGTTTATTTACTATTTTTAATTGCAGTCCTTCCTTAAGACTTGTCCCTTCCCCTTTTATAGTCTCTGATTACAGCGCACATGTAGGAGTTCTCAGAGATCTTCCCTGAATCCTTAGGCAAACTGAATATACAAAGACATTTGTGCGTGGCTGGAGGGTCTCTGCCATGGGTCTGCCTTGTGTGTCTAAGAGGAGACTGAGTAGTGACAAGTAGCTGTGGACTTAGGGCTAGATGTCTTTTCTTCAGATAAATGTTCTGAATCCTGACCATTTCTGAGATATATGCTTGGGGCTTAGCTAAAAGTGTCTTTTGAAGACTTTGTATCTGTGCTGGTAGAATGTCAGGCTGAAGGCTGAATGTTTGACGATGATGGAGCTGCCTCGTAGCAGGCCACTCTGTCACTCAGTTGGTGATAAACCTCACAAGCCACTGCCCATGTCAAAACTGGGTTGTGGGGCTTGTTCTTTTCCAGGAGAGAGTAGCCTCAGTGCAGGGCTGCAGTTATGGTGGCACATCCACCCCTCAGCTCTAACACTTGATGGCTGAAACCTCTCCAAACTTGTAGGCTGGTAGGGCAGTCATGCTGAGGCTGTGCCTCCTGCTAGCTTGGTGCTTGCCACTGCTGGGGTAGAGCAGCCCTCATTGTGCCTGGGGACACACTTCCAAAAGGCAGCTCTAAGGGTCAGGGGCCTGGTGAGGAGGAGCCTGCTGCCTACATTCACAGCTGAAGGACATCAGAACCTACTGTAGGTTCCAAGCTGTGTACAACTAAAGCTTCTACAAAGAGATTTGGGGATCTCTTTGAGCTCTGTCCAGGCTGGGAGGCAGTCATGGGCTTGACTCTGGATGTCTCATCCAGCTGTCATCTGAGTACGATTGCCTCTGCTTCCCAAACCTGTAGTGGGCTTGAAGCACGGAGCTCCCTCTGATGCAGTTTTCTGTAGGCTGATTACACCCTGCACAGAGCTTTCCCTCGTAGTTCTGACTCAAGAGGCACATAGGATAGAGGAGCGTGAAGACCTAGCCAGAGCCTTTCTTTGTTCGTCCTGTCCTGTCCTGGTGAAAGGCATCTGAGAGTTCAGGATTGTTGTTTTGCCAGACCCTGATCTTCACTGTGACTTTCACAGTGGAGAAAAGCCCCTGGATTTGTCTTGCATCCAACGGGTGGCTACAGAAGTTCGCGTACAAAGAGGCGAAGCCATTATCATCTTCTTGAATATCTCCTGACTAACTTTTATTATTTACAGAAGTGATTCTTTTATACACACCTATTATAAGCACCCACTTATCATTGGTTAACTACTATTACTAGCCCATCTTATACACAACATAATTGGGTATTAACATATCAATCATAAAATGCCCCAATCATTGTTCTCCACCTCTAAGCATCTTCAGCTCCTGCATCCCACAGCCAGGAGCTGCTTATCTTGCTACTTTCTTCCTTGCATTCCAGCCACAGCAGTGTCCTTGAACAGCTTGGCTTGCAGCTTGCTCAGGCCCTGCTAGCAAGGCTGGATTGCTCACATGTCCGTTAGCAATCAGAAATTCTCCCACAGGTGGCCAGTGTAAACATGGGGTTTGATGCTACCACTAAACTGATGAGGACTAGATCCTTCTCCCGATGTTGTCAGTGGTGCTTCTGCCTTCATCAGCCTTGTGATAAGCTCTGTGAGAACTAAACTTGCTGTGGGAGAGTAGTGGAGGCAGAAGGCTAACTGGAAGCAGAGGGAGTATCACTGGTACAAGGTGGGTGGAAGCAGAGAATGCAGAAACCTTGAGAGGCACTGGTGGATCTGAGGGACCATGGCCATACCACCAGTATCCCTCTGAGCCACACTGACATTAACTCCCACTGCTTCTCCTCTCCACAGTGTGCTGAAGGAGGTGTATGCTGCCTTCAACCCTGATGCAGTTGTGCTGCAGCTGGGGGCAGACATCATTGCAGGAGACCCCATGTGCTCTTTCAACATGACACCTGAGGGAGTGGGCAAGTGCCTCAAGTATGTCCTGCAGTGGCAGCTAGCAACTCTCATCCTGGGAGGAGGTGAGTGCCTGCTGCTGTTCTCAGGGAAAAGTGTTCTCCTGCAACCCTTCCTCTAGTGCCTGCCCTTGGGCTCAGCACTGGCAGGGGTTTAGCAGGGTGACTGCTGGACTATGTCAGGTGGCCACACCATGGTGCAGCACTGTTTTCTCACACCTGAAATCCTTCATACTGACAGGTGCAGGTGTCAATTCTGACTCTCAGATGTTGAGTTAAAAGCTGTGTGTCTCCTCTGGAGAAGAGGAGAGGAGAGGTTGACAAGCTGACCCTGACTTCTCAGTGGCACCTCTGATTTCCATTTCTGCTGATCAGCCCTTCAGTGCTTCCCTTTAAAAGTGAACACTGTGTTCCCAAACCTTCCTTGGGCATCTGGTGATGAATGGTTTCATTTAGATTCAGGTAGGGGCCTGGGACAAGGACTGGCTGCCTTCAGGGTACAGCAGGGGTCTTATACCTAGTGAAACCTAAGGTGGACTTATCTCTGCCATTAGGCATAACCTGCTGCTTGTCCAGTGGGGAGAGCACAGGACAGGCTTTATGCAACAGAGCATTTCAGAACAGCTGTGTGCCAGGGAGAGCCTCTGAGCTCCGTGTCTGGAGTTGGATCAGCTCTTGCTGCTGTCCTTTTTGCAATGGGGGAGATCAGGTATAGCATGTTAAGCCTAAAATTTGATGTGCCTGATGCTTCTTGTTTTGGAAAGGTTATGAGAGTTCAATCCTGTCATAGCCTGTCTGTGAGTATGCTGGGGATGTCACCTTTCAGGCAAAAAAGCCCCAAAACTTTTGTAAAAAAAATGAGGGACTATTATTTGTCACTCCTGAAAATACCAAAGAAGTGTCCCACCACTGCAGCATGTGGAAGCATTTGAAGTGGAAACTGGGGGACAAGTAAAAAAAAAAAAGGAAAAAGACCCCACAGCAACCAACCCAAACAGAAGGGAACATTGAAAAGTATGGTCTCTCTGTCTTGTCAAAGTGTTTTTCTCTCTTTACTATTTTAGTTGTCTTTCCTGGAAAAAAAACTTACCTGGGCCTCTTGCAGGATTACTTTAAGCTAAGGTTTCTCCTTGTGGGCTCATGTTCTATTACCATGGAGGTGACCATTTCCTACTGTGAAACCTCATTTACCTGTGAAGGCATTGGAAGTTGTACTAATGAGTTTCAGATTTGTCCTCTCAATTATGACAGTGCTGAAAAGCTCACCAGCAGATGCTGCGGCCCTTGCACTTCTCTTCCTGCTACCTGTGAACACCTCTCCTTGTTGCCAGGAGAGAGTCTAGTGCATGGGGCTGGGAGCTTGTGCTGGGTCTGAGATGGTGGCTGAAGGACCTGACTCTGCCATACTGGGTGTAACTGGGGTTCAGTTTGAGGGGTTTGCTCTTGCATAGTGTCATTCAGGCTGAATTAATGTAAACTGCGCATGTCACCTCCACAATTTGTTTCTTCCACTAAAATCTCTCTCCTTCTCTTTCCCCACTCTTCCCCCTCAAAATCACAATTCTTGCTGGAAGCAGGAGGTTACAACCTTGCCAACACAGCTCGCTGCTGGACGTACTTGACTGGGGTCATCCTTGGGAGAACGTTGCCCTCTGAGATCCCCGATCATGAGGTAATGCTTGCACGAGAGTAATGCTTCTTGCACAAGAGCCAGCTGTTCTACCTAATCCACACAGCATCCTTGCCACTCAATCCTGTTTTGTGGAGACACTCCTGTAACAATACTGCCCTGTGCTAGCAGCATGGTAGGTGCTTGTGTCCAAAACACTCTGTGAGGGTTCTCAGGCTCCAGTAAACTCCAGTCTTGGATAGTTACAGGGAGGATGGGCTGAGGGAGTCGCTGGTTTGCTCAAAGAGCTCTTTAGGATGTGCATGTACTTTTGCCAGGAAAGACACTGGCCTTTCTCAAGGCTTTAAATTTTAGCTCTGCCTTTGTTGACATACAGAAAGGACCAAGTGCAGCTTTGAAGCTTTGGCCATGAGACCAAGTGCTGTCTCAGTGCCAGTGCTTTTCAAGTCTTGAGTGAACCTGGACAGCTGCCTGGAGGGACATAATCTAGACTGAATTTGTGTGAAGCAATTATAGGTTACAATCATAAAATCACAGAAAGGTTTGGGTTGGAAGGGTCCTTAAGGCTGTCTAATTCCCCCCTGCCTGCCATGGGCAGGGACACCTTCTGCTAGACCAGGTTGCTCCAAGCCATATCCAACCTGCCTTGAACACTTCCAGGCTCATAATAGGTCTCACTCAAACCACAGATCAATGTTACCAACCCTACAGAAACAAACCTGCATGTGCAGAGCAGTTCAAACCTACAGTGGCTACAGAGAATTCTAGTTTTGCCTTTGCCTAAGGATCTTACAGACCAGTATGCATGAGGAAGTAAAGCATGAGTGTTTTGAGACTGGAAATTCATCAGTATAGAAACTGGTGATTACAGATGCAAGATGCTTTTTGCGAGGTGTCATGCTTATATATGATCCTTTAATAAGAATTTTGCAGAAACAGGTTTTAAACAAGGCTGGATCTTTGCTATATGTGGAAAGTGAAAAGGGTAGGTCCCTCTGTAGGAATTACCTGCAGAAGGGGGTTAGGTTTTGCCTGTTTGCTGTTGCTCCGAAAACTTTCTTATGAAAACCGGACTTGGAAACTCCCTCAACTTTTACATATCAAAACTCTCCTTTCAAAGTAAACTGGCAGCCAATACATTTCCAAGGAATGTTCTCTTTTGTTTATGTTCAAAGACTTTATCTAGTGTGAGATAATGGAAGCAGCTGGGTTTCCACCACTTCCTTTAGGAAAGTTTCCACTTTAAAAAAGATTTCCATCACAGGAAATGCTCGGATTTTCTGGTTGGTTCCCTCAGTTTGGTTTTTTTCTCAGTGTCCCCAGTGTCCCCAGGCTGTTCTTAACTCCTCTCAGGGTTTAGACCTTCCAGCTGTAGAGTCCAGCAGCTCCTCATGCAGTGTGAAAATTTGATTCTTCCCATCATTTCTTCCTTTCTGTCCAACTCTCCTCTCCTCTTCCATGCAGTTCTTCACAGAGTATGGTCCTGATTATGTGCTGGAGATCACCCCAAGCTGCAGACCAGACCGTAATGAGCCACAAAGAATTCAAGAAATTCTGAACTCTATCAAAGGTGAGTTGTCCAATCCACCACTCCTGCTTCAGGTTTATGGATCTTTTATAGAGAGGGCTTTGGGAGAGCTCATTGGAGTCTTTCTTGCTGACTAGAAAGATGAACCACATTACTTGCCTGCTCATAGTGCACAGTGTCAACTGCTGTCTGCTTCCCTTGGGATTCTCAGGGTTGGCGGTACAGAGCTCTGGGTCCCTGTAGCAAAAGTTTCCATTGCCTTTCCTCTGGCCAGGCAGAGCAGCATGGGGCCTTGTCCTTATTGGAATCATAGAACAGTCCAGGTTCTAAGGGGCTTCAAAGATCATCTGGTCCAACCTTTCATGGGGAAGGGAGCCTAGACAAGATTATCTAGCACCCTGTCCAGTCACATCTTGAAAACCTCTAACAGTGGAGCCTCTATCATGTCCTGGGGAGTTTGCTCCAGTGATTGATTGTTCTCACTATAAAAAAATTCTTAAAACCAGGTGAAACCTCTCCTGCTGCAGCTCATACCTGTTGTCTCTTGTCCTCTCCATGTGGCTCCCTGTGAAGAGGGGACCTGTGTCTTCTCTTACCTTTAAGTACTAGAATACTGTGATGAGGTCCCTCCCAAGCCTTCTCTTCTCTGGGGAGAGTATTTCCTCATAGGGCAGGTTCTCCAGCCTTTTGATCATCTTTCTGGTCCTCCTTTGGACCCTCTCTGCTCTGTCCATGTCTATTTGTGGGGACCAGAACTGGACACAGTACTCAGTGCTTATCACCTGCACCTGGAGTGGGATGATCCTGGTTCTATCTCTGCTAGTAATGCCCTGCAGATGCTGCCCAGGATTCAGTTTGTTTCATTGCTGCAGCAGCACACTGCTGGATCACGTTCAGCTTGCTTCCCACCAGGACCCCCAGGTCTCTTTTGGCAAAGGTGGTCCTCAGCCACACAGATCCTGTCCTGAATGAGGCTCTCTAGTTGCTCTGTCCCAGGAGCAGGACTTTGGCTCTTGTCTTTGTTAAACTTCACACTGTTCTTTTTAGCCTACCTTCCAGCCTGTCCCAGTCTCTATAAGATGGCTCTCCCTTCTGACATGTCCATCTCAGCACCCAGTTTGGCGTGGTGGTTGCTTTCAATCCCATCACCCAGGTTGAACAATGTGGGGCTCAGTATCACTGCCTTGGAGACCTCACTTGTGACAGGCTGCGAGCCTAAGTAAAAGCCACTGATCACCCCCCTCTGTGTGCTACCTGTGAGCCTGTTCCCTCCTTACTCCCCTTGCGGACCACCAATCCAATCTGTGTGTTTCCAGTTTGTCCAGGAGGAGACTGTGGGAAACCACTCTCAGGAGCTGGGACAGGCCTCTAGCCAGGCAGGAGACTTGAAGCTGTTTGAGTCCAGGGCAGGCAGCTGGGTGAGCCCTGCCAGTTCCTGCCAGCCTCATTTGATGCCCTTGCCCATCTGTCTTGTCCCTGTCCCCAGGAAGGGGGCTCAGCAGCCCTTTTCTCTGTGCATGTTGTGGTGTTCTGGTGTTAGAAGCAGAGTAGAAGGAGGTGGGTGGGAACACAGTGGTCGTGGATGCTTTTGGGTGTCCATTTCCAAGCACAGGCCAATCCTAGGGAGGGGTCATCTCCCCTGACCTGTCCAAGGGAGGAGGAGGAACAGCATCACTCCAGAGCTGAAAGGGAAGGATCTATGCTGTGCACTCCTGGCAGCGCATCCAGCCTGAAAGAAGGACAAGGCAGCAAGGAGTAAGCATGTGCCTTTTGGAAGCTGGTCCATGATTCCCAAACCAGCGTTCAGTGTGATGGACACAGTGGCAGGGTTTCCCTGTGGTTATTTCCAAAGCCTGGGTCAGAGGAGGGCAGCAGCCTCTGCAAAGGGAGCAAAGGGACAGCGGGAACAGAGGTCTGTGCTGGGGCTGGGATTCCTGTATCGCTGCCTGGTCTATTGGGCATGGGGGTGGCATCTCTGGCCAGGCCACTCCATCAGGCTGAAATATCGGTGGAAATACCCTTTTCTGCCTCCTTTTATTTGCAGGGAACATGAAGCATGTTGTTTAGCAGAGAAGGAAAGCTCCGGTTTCCACAAGAGCATTTCCTGTGGGGGAAGACAGCGTGTTTATGTGAGCAACTGGTGAAATTTGTGGTTGCAGGAAAATTTTGGAAGAAATTACTGTCGGTTGGTTCCTTTTTTTCTCTTTAAAGAAGAAAAGCTGCTGCACGCCACAAGCACTGTGGCTCTCTCCAGTCAGGAGTGTGGGCCTTCCAGCCACAGCCTTCCAGTGCTGGCAGAGCTGCCCTTGCTCCTTTCTCTTTTTTTACCACCACAGAGTTTGTTCTCACTACTGGTTTTAAATGTTTTTCAAGAGAGGGGCTGCTCAGACCTCTGGGCCCTCCCCAGCTGGAGCCCAGTGCCATGTTACCTTCCTGGCAGGGGCACAGCTTTGGAGTTGCCCACCCGGAGGGTGACACCGAGGGTCAGCCCGGGGCACAGGCTGTATGTCTTACCCACAGGTAGGCACAGCCATTGTGTTTTTAACTTGGAATTTTTTACAAATAAAATGTTTGAAATACTCCTCTAGCCCTTTCCTTTCCTCCTGCACCCACCCTGCCTTGCCAGTGCTCTTTTTTCACAGTACCATCCCAGGGCCATGGGTGGGCTCCTGAAATCCTGCACAAAGGGGCCAGACCCTAGGGATCCTCTCCAGAGTGTCGAGGGAGATGCTGGGAGGTGTGGCAGCATCTGTCTTGGGAGATGTTGGTTGAACCTCCAGATGCCCCAGTGCCCCATGAGAGCTGCCACAAGGCATCTCAGCAAGGGAGCAGGTACACAAATATCTGGGGCAGATCTCTCCAGGAGCCTCAGGCCATGGAGCTTGGCCTCTGCTGCCCTTGTCCTCTCATTCCCCTGGCCTATGGAGCTTTTATTGTGCTGGGGCTTTTTTAAATATGTCCAGACACTGTGGGAAAGCATATTTCCTGTGGCTTTAATTAGATTATGCTGGAATAAATAGGAAGATCAAGGGGCTTCCAGCCTGGCCTTGGCTTTGTTTTATTCTCTTGTTTTTCGCTGCCAGTTGAAACAACAGGAAATCTGGAGTG
>NW_008675310.1:16473-17380 GCF_000695815.1 Acanthisitta chloris
TTCTTCTATGTACCTCTGGCAACTGCTGTGGTGTGATGGGGCGGGGGGAGACCAGTCTTGTGTGATAACTGCTGACAGGAGGATGGTGTTGCCACTGACACAGCGAAGGGTCCGTCCCTAGAAGAGATACCAGTGCTGGGGATCGTTCAGCCAGCGGAAAGGTGAGGAATGAGAGAGCAGAGAGAAACTGGCCAGCTGCCCCTGCTGCCCCACCTTGGGGCCCCATGTGCTTTGTCCCCACTAAACACAGATGGCCCTGTGAGCTGTGGGGGCTGCTCCAGGAACCCAGCTGGGAAAATAAACAATAGGAAACCCCACAAGTGTCAAGCATTGTGGTGCTAAATGGGGAGACCTGCACTCAGGGATGGGACTGTAGGGGTACAGCACCCTACACCAGGCAGGTTGCCCACCCACAGACAGCTGGGGAAACTAAAGCATGGGGTAAGGCACCTCCTCTGCCATCCCCCTCTACACCCCTGAATGTGGAGAAGCAACTGGAGCTCTACTTGATGCAAAGCAAAAGTTCAAAAGGTGGGACAAAGTCTTAGAGGGTACCCCAGTGCCACCACAAACAGACCACTTACCCCCAGCTCCCTCCTCCAGATGACTGAGGGCACCAGCCCACCTCACCCTGGCAGCCACGACCTGACTCCCACTGTTGTCCCCCACCCTGGATAGGTGTTAGAAGAGTGGACAAGTGCCTGGACAGGGGGAGGCAAGGTGGGTCTCAGTCTGGACTGGGGGGACATAGAGATTTCCACCCAAGGGGCTGGGAGGCAGGTGGGAGAACGTGGGAGGTTGATGGTGTCCAGGCTGGATGGGGAAGTGGGGGAGCTACCAGCCTAGATGAAGGGACAGGGCAGGTCCTAGCCAGAATGGGGAGGACACGGAGGGATCCAGACTGGAA
>NW_008675311.1:0-225 GCF_000695815.1 Acanthisitta chloris
AGAGCGGCCGAGCGCCAGCCCGGCCATCCCTGCCCAGCCCCACACCTCCCTTCGTTAATGTTTCCCCAAGCCAGAGGCACGGCAAGACAGCCTTGTTATTTCAGAGGGTGGCTCCCCTGGGAGGCAAAGTGTCCCAAACAGGTCGGGCAGGAAGCAGGTGAGGGTTTGCAGGTGCCTGCTGGGATGCACAGCTCCACAAGCAGGACATACAGCCCTGTGGCAGGG
>NW_008675311.1:240-1482 GCF_000695815.1 Acanthisitta chloris
ACCGTGCCCCTCAGGCAGGCACTCCCCTGGGACAGCTGCAGCAGAAACTGGGAACTGGGCAGGAGGTAGAAAATCCCTCTCTATCTGAAAATCTGTATGCACAAAAAAGCCACAGCCCTTCCAAAGGAGCTGCATGAATCCCCATCGCTGGGCAGCCCCTAGCAGGAGGGGGAGGTGGCTCAGCCCCTGCAGCAGTGCCAACCTGCTGGGGACACTGCCTCACGTTGGCACAGAGCCACGGGCCACGGTGCTGGGGGAGGGTCCCTGGTAGGAAAACAGCCCTGGGACTCAGCACCCGCCTGGCATTGCTGCTCACGACTGCATAACGAGCAGCAGCGCAGGACGGGACGCCGGCACGTGCGGCCCGCGCCGCGCAGGGACAGAGGGATGGCAGCTGTGGGCTGTGGCATCCAACGGGCAGCGGCTGAGCTCCAGAAACACCCACTGCTGTTCCCGCGGGCACAGCCCCACTCCCTACAGCCGCTCCTCACCCACCCGGCTCTCCAAAGCGGCGCCTCGGCCGGACCCACCGCCCAGCACACGCTCACCTTCATGGTCGGAGGGGCAGTCAGGGGAGGCGACAGCGGCCGCTCTGGGACGGTCACATCCGCGCTGTTCAGCAGCTCCTGTTTCCTGGAAAACCAAACACAGGCGTGTCAGCTCCCCGTGCCCGAGCCGGCACGCGCGGCAGGAGATAACGCCTATCTCCCTTGGCAAAGCGGCAGCGAGCAGCTGTCTGCACAGTGATATCTGAGGAACAAACCCAAAGGATGGCGTGGGAAACTGCTAAAAGTCACCTGGAGAGACCCGTGCCCCAGGCAGGCCGTGAGCCCTTGCTGCCCCTCGGTGTGGTGCTGGTGGTGCAGGGACAGCAGGGCCAGGTTCCTACGACCTATCCCACACAGGACAGGCCCAATCCCAGGGCTTCCCTCCCTCCGGCGGCTTCCCCGCCAGGGCAGAACCTGTGGCCAAGTGGCCTCCTGGCAGCGGAGGAGGCTCCTGGCTCAGGAACACCCAAGGGACACCTTGGTGTGGGTTTGGAGGGACCCTCTGCCCAACAGGACACCTAGCACAGGTGCTGGATTTGGAGGCAGCAAGAGGCATTACGAAGACGCAAGACCCCAGGGAAGTGGGAGCAGCCCCCACGCCGTGGAGCTGCCAAATCCCCCAAAAACCCCCAAACCTCAGAAAGGCACGGCCCAGGCCCTGTACTGAACCTCTCCCCATCCCTCTCGCCCGGCG
>NW_008675311.1:1543-1743 GCF_000695815.1 Acanthisitta chloris
GTCATGCAGCAGCACTGCCAGATGCTCCCGCAGGAGTCAGAAAAGCTAAGATTTAATTTAGTTTCCTCTCATCCCTGCCAGGTTAGTCCTGCAGAAACAGGGCCAAAACGTCCAACGATTTATCTCACTGTAACAAGGTTTGGTTCACATGGCAGCTCGCCCCACGATGGCTCCGCACAGAGCGACAATGCCTCCTGGGC
>NW_008675311.1:1821-7661 GCF_000695815.1 Acanthisitta chloris
CAATGCCTGCTGGGCCCTCTCCAAGACAACACAGCTCCTGCCGGAGGGTGCACACCTGACCTCTGAAACACCTGCCCTCACCACCAGCCCCAAGTGCCCTGCCCTCCCACCCACACCGTCCCCTCCTGCCCCATCCCACCCTCGCGACAGCAGGTCATGGGGGAGGTTTGGGTGCTCAGCAGGGCCCTGCGCCGCGGGGCGCCGCGGGGTGCTGAGGGGATGCAGCAGGGATGCCAGGAAGGCAAAGTGGGACATTTACATTATTACACCTCATCTGAGCTCTTGGCATCTTCCAGTTTTCAGTGCAAGAAATAACCTGAAGCAATGTGGGGCAATAGCAGAATTCCTGTCCTGCCCACCCATACTGTTTATCAAGCTCCTTCCCTCTCTGCTCTCCACAACCTTCCCATGACTCCACTGCTGAAAAATGCCGAGGATGACAGATTTCCCCTGTTTGCTCTTTGACTTTCTGGGACACTAAAGCACAGCCTGATCTGGAGCAAACCACTCATCCTCTGCTCTCCTTGCTTTGAACCCTGAGCTCTGCCTGATTGCACTCAGCTGCACAGTGGCCTCAAAGGCATAAAACGGATCTGACTTTGCAAAGATTAAAGTTACAGGGATGCGCACAAATAATTTGATTTGATCTGGGATTTGTAGCAGGTTGCCATAGCATCGTATTCTGAGTATTATAAAATCACCCAATTCAACAACATGTTCCTCTGTCACATGCTGGCAGCTTCTTTGGGGCCAAACTGCTGGAACTGCTCCTGCAGTTCCGGGAGAGCAAACAAGCCCATCCCCAGCCACTGTTTGGATCTGGCCTCCGTGCCGGGCATCTGTTATGTTAAAGTCCAACCACAGACGCCGATGATTCAGTCCATCATCAGTGCCGGGGTCAAGGGCTGGTGGCCCAAACAGATTACCCTCATGGGATGATAAATGAATCATGAGGAAGATTAGCACATCGCTGTCTCTGCACCCCTGAAGCAACCCCAGAGCCAGAGGGGGCTCACGGAGGCCCATGCCATGACCCAGCTACTGACTGGCGCTAGGGATACAAGTCAGTGTGGAGCCCAGAGCACAGCAAAGGCCACAGGTGCCCACAGCAGAAGGACTGGGGCTGGGGACGCCGTGCAGCTCACCCTGCACTCACCTCTCCCTGGCACTGCGGGAGACGTGCGGCTGCAGCATCAACAACGTCACCAAAGGCCACAGCGCTGCGCTGGCTCCCCAAGGCACACCCGGTGTCCAGCAGGCACCAGGGGCCCTGCCCACCCTCCGTGCCCCATGCCCACCCTGGCCACAGCCACAGCCAGGCACTGGGGCACAGGGTGGGAGACAGCATCCTCTGGAGCCACTCAGCTCAGCGGCCGCTCCGGAAGGCACTGCTGGCATGGCTTTTGTCATTTTATGTCTTTGTTTCTCTTATTAGGCAAATTAAAAGAGAAAGAAAAGAAAGAATTAGAATCCTGCATACTTAGTAAACTTAATTAAGGAAATACCTTAATGCAGTTACACAGGGCCAACTGCAGGGTTTCCTAACAGGGACTGAGATCAGCCCTTCCATCCTGGCATAGTCCTATCTCCTTCTGGGACTGCACTCGGGGGACCCAGCTGTCCCCAGTCTCCAGATAGCCAGAGCCCACCAGGCCAGGGCTGACTCCCTGACTCCTCCCAAAGGGGGAGGAAATGGGGATTTGCCCCCATTTTGAGTGCACGGGTGCTGTCAAGCTTCCAGCACAGCAAGGGCAGGTGAGGTCTTTCTCTTTAGAGCATCCCTGATCACATCCCAAAAGCACCGACAAATTCATATCCTGAATTTGGTAAATCCCACCAACATACTGAAATTCTGATTAAAAAGTCCTGTTCAGCACAGAGCCAGGGCTGCCTGGACCCCCAGACCCCTGCAGCGTTCCCAGCCAGACCCTGACTCCCAATGCACACTTCCCTCCTGCCCTCTCAGCCCCAAAGCCTAATGACAAACTCCCAAGGCATCCCACCTCCTCATTTTGTCCATCTGCTTTCCCAGACAGGCTCTCAATTGACACAGCACATTCATATAAATCCCACATGGGAAGAGGAGACATCAACATACTACCTGACATGGCGAAGTGCTCCACACCATGCAGCTGGCTCTACCTCTGTCACACTGTGTAAATGAGACAGGAGCATCCCAGGTTACCCTTATGCCTACACTTCATTCCACAGATCAAACCTAGCCTAAGGAGGTGCAAACTCCTGCAGCAACAAGTTCCGCCTGTCAGATGCTGCATCCTTGAGAAGGTCAGCAACAACCCTCCCGCAAATTAACAGCCTCTATTTTTAGACTCATCATTTTTTATCCTTGATGGGCATCACCTTGCCAGCTGCTCCCTTTTTTGTTTATTTAATGTCCCATGCCCAATCTCTTCAGTTTTCAGAGGGGACCACGGTTCTGTATCATTTCCATCCTCCCCCTGCCCAGGCTCAGCCCTGCCCAGGCAGGTGGTGGAGTGAGGCACAGGCTGCTCACCATCCCCACCACAGAGCTGGGACCCACCCCTGGCCCCCAGGACACAAGTACCTGCTGACACCCTGAGCACAGCAGCAGTGGCCAGGAGCTCTCAGCAGCTGCTCACAAATTGCAAACAAAAATCAACCACAACCAGGGATTTTTGCAATACAGACAAGGGCACCTTGCTGAGAGTTTACACCTGGAAATCTGCAGTGAGTGACTGAACAAAGCACCTTGCCCTGACTTTGAGCAGCTCTCCACCCAATCCTGGGATGCCAGGCAGGCAAGATCTCGCTGCATCATCATTCATCCTGGGGAGGACATCAGCAGAGGACACGCATTGCTGCAGGCTCCCACCGACATCAGACAGCCCTGGGACTCCAGAGCCCCCAGACCTGGGCTCCAGCCTGGGCACCCAGCGCTGTGGAGGTGCTGGAGCCCTGGGCAGAGTCCCTGCCATGCAGCATCTTCCCTTAAAACTGATTTGCCTTGCTATGTCCGGGCTTGGGCTGGCCCTACCCTGCAGCATTACCTTCTTGTGTTGAAGCCTAAGAGTCAGCAAAGAAAAAGTGCAGTATTTTGTGGTCTATGTTTCTTGCAATAAATTACGTATTTGCAACCTGCCAGCCTGCACCTGCATACACAGTGTCCCCAGCACACCATCCCCTGAGCAGCACCACAGCCCTGCTCAGAGCAAGGTGACATTTAACTGCCATTTAACTGGGCTTGGCTCTAATCACCCCTCCAAACAGCAATAAACTCTGTTGAACAGTTCAGAGCGTCCCACACTGGTGCAGATCCCTGCTGCCTGCACTGGCTGTGGGGTCCCAGAGGCCTGTGCTGGCCATGGGGATCCCTGCTGTACCACGTGTGGCTCATCCTGCTCAGGAGGCTGGCAAGGAACTGGCTCCTGCTTTGCCTGCACCTCTACAGACACTGGGATCTCTCCAGCTGGTCAAGGACTTCCCACTGGGCCAGGCCAGGACAGTGAGGCTTGATACACAAGAGATTTTCATCATTTACAAACTGTACTGCCTGCTTTCCTTTGCAGGAGCAGAGAAAGCAGCTATTTCCCGCAGATCTGGGTAAATCAGCCAAGGCACTTGTGGACGGTTTCAGACCAGAAGGCTCGTCTGATCCTATTCCTGCCAAACCCAAGCCGGGAGCCTCAGGCAGCCGTTTCTGAGCTGATTCAATAATTTGCGAATTACAGAGAACAGCTCCCAGAAACCAGCGCCTCTGAGTGCCACGGGACCGACGCCGAAGGGTGAGGTGAGACTCAAATGGAGATGGTGCCCCAGGCCCAGGCACCATCAGCTTTACCCCGGAGAGCACAGCCACCGTCGCATCACCTCCTCACACGTGGGCCATTCAGAAAAATCCATTCAGATAAAAATGCAGCTCCAAATCCCAGGTTTCCGGAGTGGAGCAGGAGTCAGGAGGAGAATAGCAGAAGCCACCCCCAGGCCTCCCTGCTGCTCCCCTCCAGCTCAGGTGCCCAGGGCAGGCGGGTTGCAGGTGGAGGGCAGGTATGCATCACCTGGCCCTGCGAGGGGAGCCTGGCAAAGGTGGTATGTTGCTGCACTTTGCTGGGTTGCTAACAAGAAAGGGCCACGGGCCACCAGGGACTCTGCAGCTGCCACAGATCCTGCCAGGCTTGCATATGGCTCATGGAAAGCAAAATTCAATTGCAAATGCAGAACAAAGACTGAATGTAGGAGGGGGAAAAAAAGCAAACAGGAGCAGGTGGAGGAACAGAGTCCCTTTTGACTATGCCGCTAGCAGTCCCTTCCTTTTCCTGCAGATTATGTCACTTTGATGGCCCTGGCAGCTTGCATAAGACGAAGCAACACTGTAAAGCACTGCTTGAATTCTTGCAATCACTCCCATGGAGGCTCCTAAGTCCAAAGCAGACAGGAAAAAACCTCCTCAGGGTCTTGTTCTCCCCTCGAAATGTCTGTGTGACTCTTGTTGTACTCAGTAAACCCCACAGCAAGAGCCTCACTGAGAACAGTTTGTGCACAACATGATTCTAGGGGGAAAAAAATAAAAAGAAAAACCAGACTCGCACATCACACAGCAGATTCCTGTGCAAGTTCAGAGCCAGGTTTTTTCCCCAGCCATCCAGTGTCATGCTGAGCTCATTCATTGAAACCTGGTACCTGGGGGAAAGGAACTCTTTGGGAAAGTCTTGCTCGGTGTGACAGGTAAAGCACTCCCTGCCCTCGAGGTGAACATAGGATGGCCAACGGGTTTCAGCAGGGACACCATCCAGAGGAGCATTTGGACCTCCAACGGCAGAACACACCTCCCCGCACCCCAAGACTCTCCACACACAGCACCTGAAAGCTGGAGATGTGCTGGGTCCCTCCCCAGCCAGCCAGCCCCTCCAAAACTTGCTGGCCCATAGCTGGAGCCCATGGTCCATAGGCAGAGCTATGGCAGGGACAGGGCCTGGGCTAAACAAGACAAAACCCAAGGTGCAACGGCAGGGACAGAGCAGTCAAACCCACCAGGGAGTCCCAATGCAGTCCCCGCACCACACGTCCCAGCCAGGGAGAGGACTACAGGAGTCCCAGCTGCAGCTCAGCTCAGGTAAGCATCCATCACTGCTGCTCATTCAGGGCTGTGAGGACCTGCAGGTTATTTTTTCCAACTGTTCACCCTTGACGATCTACCTAAAACTCCAGCAAGGGAGAAGAAAATATCCCAAAACAACAACAGCAACACATGAACTCCCTGGTAAGGCCACTGTTCGGTCATTAGAGCATCACTGAAATCCTGTTCTCAAGGGCACCAGCTGTCCAAGGCAAAGTCCCTATGACAGCAGCACTGAAAAATAGGGTATGGACATTGCAACACACAAATAGGGGTGGACAAAAACCTTCATCTCCAGACACCTTATTTCGTGCTGACAGATTAGGGAGTGGGAGGATACTTTACAATAAAGATTCCAAATAATCAATTTTTCATTGATATGGGTTTGGTACAAAATCACAAATTGAACTAAGAAAAAGAAATAAACAAAAAAACCCCTCAGTCTGCAGCAGTGCCCATGTCGTTTCCATCCCAAGCCAGAGGTACACACGCTGTGAGGTTCGGGCGCATATTTCTGACTATTTTGAACACCGAAGCTGCCAGAGCAGCAGAGTCCTGGAGGACGGAACTCCCTCCCCGGGGCACAGATCAGTGCAGCGTCAATCTCTGAAGCCAACAGCAACTCCCGAGCGGAGCGGGGGGAGCAGAGCCCGCGGAGCAGATGCCAGTTCGCACAGTACTGCGAACAGGCCATTTCCTACGGCACAAAGTTGAACACGAAGTACAGCCGCGGCAGTGAAAGATG
>NW_008675312.1:0-1439 GCF_000695815.1 Acanthisitta chloris
GCAGATCAAGCAGGAGGTCGTTCATGCGGTAGCCCTTGGCACAGTCAGGACGGGACCAGAGGTGAAGAATGTGCTTTACTCCGCAGCTGGGAACCATGGTCTGTCCTGGAGCCTTTGGCAGAAGGTGTCTGGTGAGACTTGGGGCCGACCACTGGGATTTTGGAAGTCGCAGCTACAGAGGGTCTGAAGCCAACTACACTCCCAGAGAGAAGGAAATCTTGGCCGCCTATGAACGAGTCCAAGCTGCCTCAGAAGTAATAGGCACAGAGGCCCAGCTCCTCCTGGCACCCTGACTACCGGTCCTAGGATGGATGTTCTGTTCAAGGCAAAGGTTCCTTCCACGCATCATGCCACCGACGCCACATGGAGCAAATGGATCGCCCTCATCACGCAGCGCACCTGTATTGGAAACCCAAATCGCCCTGGGATTCTGGAAATTATAACAAATTGGCCTGAAGAGGAGACTTTTGGATTATCTTCTGAAGAAGAGGAAGAGCAAGTTGCACGTGCCAAGGAAGCCCCATCATTCGCATGTACTGTTGCATTTGTGTTGTTTTGTTGTGTTGTTCATATTAAATTGTACTTCTGACTCAGAGTCTCTCACCGGTTTGCTTTTCAAACCAGCACACCCAATTAGCCCGCTCTTAAGTCGGTGGCTTCTTGGGGGTCTCCCTTGGGGGTTTTGGTCTCTGATGGTCCCTTGTGGTTGTTGAAAAGATGTCCATTAGTGTCCTTTCCATGAACTTTGAGTCTTCCCTCCATATATAGTCTTGTCTCAGCTCATTATCTCATTTGCAGAATATCAAGTTCCTTATCTTGGTCTTGGTTGACTTCTGCTGGCTCATGTGTACTGCTTCAGCATAAGCTAGTCACAGGTGTAAGAATTTATGGCCCTGGGTGCATTCTTGTCAGAGGCCCCTTACAACTCCTCCTTAGGAACTTACTCAGCTAGTAAATTCTTTTAGTTACCTTGCTAATTCTGCAGCAATTAACACTACTCCGCTAATTTTATAACATAATTAAGAACTCTGAACAACATCCTGAAGGGGAAAGTAACATAACTACTTGAAAGTAACATACGACAAGAGGGGGGTGCAAATGGCACAAAGCTGTAAACGATGAGGTGTTTGTTTTCCTTTCTGTGCATTCCAGGACCTTATAAAGCAGTTAATTCCCGCAAAGCCACAGAAGGAGTTAAGTATGTAATACTACAGAGTTAACCTGGAATCGGGAAGCTATGCTCTTTAGATCCCTGTTTCTTTAACCTCCCGGTATCACTGGGAGACATGAGAACATAGTTTACAATTAATTTAAGTGCTTTTATACCACATGCAAACGGTGAGATGAGAGGAGCGAGAGAGGGCCAGGCAGGCCCTGCGGGGCACACCTGGCACTCGGGCCGGTCGCCGACGTCCAGAGGGAGCCCAGGGCAGTGCGTC
>NW_008675313.1:0-2849 GCF_000695815.1 Acanthisitta chloris
CTGCATGCACAACTTTTGCTTTTCCTGGTCGACTGACTATCTCAGCTCACAGCTTCATCTGGTCCCCATAAACACACTGGCAGCCTCAGTAAGAACAGCATCAGGAAGCGGAACCTGTATTACCTCAGGTGAACCACCTGTGCCAACCCTAAAATCTGCAGCAGAAGCTGAAGATAGTGCTGTTCTCAGAAGCTGAAGGAATTAGTGGTGTTAGAGCAGCAGTATTTCCACCAAAAGTGAAAGATTCTGGATGCTTAGACACGACCTAGTAAGTACTGAGAGCTGATCTGCTCTTGGATGGCCCTGCTGCAGGTCGCACAAATTTCTTAACAGCTTCTTCCCTTTGTGGGCTACAAATCGGTCAGCTAACAACATGTGGGATTTGCCTCTGTTTCACAGCTGGCAGAAGCTCACCCACTGCCCAGACCACAAGGAGGATTGCTCTAAAGTACAGGAAGAGTCTGGGAACTGATTATGAGCAGTAGGTCAACTCAAGCCTGTGATTTTGTTATGAATGTGCTTCAAACCTCCCCAGTGGAAAGGGACACAGATGCACACTGGCCACTTGCCTGGCCTCCAGGGGGACAATTTCCTGCTTCCAGCTACATGCATGTTTTAGATGCCGTGTCCAGCTTCTGGGAAAGTTCACCAACCTGTACAGAGGGGGAAAAAAGGCAAGCATCTCAGATGGACCTAAATGCAGTCAATTCTGTAAAAATCACTGAAATGTTTGGCCATCGAGACTGCATTTATTATCTGCTGGAAAAACATGCCCGCACAGTCTGCTTTTGCACCTGTAAGAGCGGCAGTGGCAGAATCAGAAACTGAGGTGACCAGAAAGAAAACACTGCGATAGAGAGCAGTAACTTAAAAGCAAACGAACCACAGAAGAAAACCAACTCAGAGCAATCTAAGAGGAGTGAATTCCATGAAGATCTATGACTAGGTTGGCCTTCAAGACTCTTGTTTTTCATCTGCTGGAAACACGCATGGTGCTGAGAGGTTCTCCAAAAGAAAGAAGAAACTTCAGACTTACTGAAAAGCATCTAAACTAGGCAACTGCTTGTGGGCAAGAAGTTACAGCATTATTTCTGCATCACCTTCCCTCCTTGTGCCCTGCTTAGGAAAGCAAACCCTGACCTGCCTCCTGCTCAACTCGTGCCTAAGCCAGGGCTGAGGGGCCCATCCTGCTGTTCCTCCCTCTCTTCCAGAGAAGAGGTCTCGGGGCAAGCTGTGACAAAGCTGCAACCAACAAGCTACTGCAATGTGGAAAAGAAGCCCAGCTGGCCAAAGGTTTCACTAGCTTCATGAATTGTTACCAGAGATCATTGATAACTCCCTTAAGTTTTGTCCTCTTTCACAATGTACAGGAAGAAACTGGCACCCACAGGTTTATTCCTATAGGAACAGATTTTCCATACCTCAGCTCAAACCCTGTCCAATTCCTTTTGCAAGTGCAGATTGTCTTTCTCCAGGTCAGCCTTGTGGCTTGTGGCAGCTCCTGGTAAAGATTCTGCTGTAGTTTGCTGTTGAAGCGCATTGGCAATCTTCTGCCAGAAAGAAAAGGGCTCCTTCAAATGGCAAAACATCTTAGGTCTAGTGTCTCAATTGTGTGAAGTGAATTCCCTAAGAAGTTAGACAATATAGCTTATACTAATTCCTTTTTCATGCAATAATTTTTGAAAAGATATTACTATGACTTTCAAATATTTTATAGCTTCTTGAATGTTGCTGCAACATTGTGAAATGCTTCAGAAGACATTTTGCATGCAGTAAGTTGAATGAAGTTTTAGATATTCTTTACATGATAATATTCCAAACTTACTATATGTCAAACATTGGTTTTAAGTCTTGATGTTGAAGACTTTTTCTGTGCTAAAGACAACCCCATGACTGATGCTGTTAGTAACTCAGGCTAAAAAATTTCCAGACTTTAAGAAAAAAATTCTGACATCTTCAAGTGCTGCATAACATTTTCAAAGACAAAATAAGAATAACAAAACTTGGAAACCCAGAAACTTTTTTCCTTAGTTCTTAAACAATCATGTTTAGATTAAGCATTTTCTTTTAATCACTCTTATCAAGAGGTGGATAATATATCATCTGCTTTGCATTTAGAACTTGCATACATCTTCTGAAAGATGATGAAAATTTTATTTGTTTCTTATGTTTTGCTGTTTTACATAATCTGTGAAAATAAGTGTGGCTGAGCAGCAGAGAAGACAGTTCTATATGTTCCCTGTCCTGACTGATGTATATGGATATGTCTATGGAAAGAAGGAAAGATGGTGCTTTGTCTAACTACAGCTTAGTACAGCTCTTACAATGCAGGTGGTGAGCAAAAACCTCAGTAAGCAAGGACTGTCAAGCATGAACAGAGCCAGGGAGGTCTTGGAAAGAACAGGGAGGAGGTTTCAGAGACTGCAGTAAATACAGACCAATTTTTTTACTTCCCTGGTGACAACAGTGTAGTTTTATAATTCCAAAGATCTCTGAAAATTGCTGGACCACAGGAGAAGGTATAGCAATTCAATTATGCAATGGGCATTAGTAATATTGCTTTAAACAATCCTTCTCTTCTTGTCTGATCACCTCTAACTGCAAAGTATCTTGTTCTATTAACCTAGAAATTCAAAACCATATGAATCCTGAAAAAAAATAGAAAGGGGTGTATCTATTTCCAAGCTGTAAGTGATTTGGTGTCAGCAGCCATCCATCAGATTTGAATTTTACAATTTCTAAGCATTTTGTTTTGCCTTTGTTGTTGTTGTTGGCTGTGGTTCATTTTTTCTGCTGATCTCTGCTGAGTTTTACCAAAGCTAACTGGGAAAATGAAGAGCTCTCAGCAG
>NW_008675313.1:2870-34648 GCF_000695815.1 Acanthisitta chloris
AATTGCAGTCTCCAATGCTTCCCTCAGAGCTAAAAGCTCTTGTACCTCTTTAATGAGTGATCAGGAGAACAACAAGGAATCTCTCATGGTTGTGTGAGGAATTGAGTTTCTGGGATCATTATGAAATTCTAAGTAAAATTGATGTCTTTTATCCTTCCAGAATCTAGTCTTGGAACAATGTTGCTTTAAGAAAAGAAACCAAATTTCAGATAGCAGGGTAAATTACTTTTGCTGCATCAGTAACCTATCTTCTCTAAGCCAGGAATTGTTTCTGCTTTGGCTACTAACACAAGTATAGTTGAACAAAATCATCACTTGAATAAAAGCAACATGAGGTCCAAGCCAGATCTTTTCAGGCAATTAAATTCAAGGACAATCTCATCAGTTTTATAAAACTCTGTTCTGTAGTGTGTTCCTGCAATTGAAACAGGTGACAATATACCTAATTCCTCACAAGTAGAGGATTTGAATACTTTTCCAGGAACACTAAGGCATTTATATCAGCAAAATATAGCTCATTGTGATCGTTATTTGTGATGAGAATCTGGAGAATAATGTTGATACACTTTTTTTTTCTATCCACAATTTGCTTTTTTCCCCACCATCAGCTAAAATCTTTTGAGGATTATTTCTAGAGTCTTGGTTACTCCCCAAGTCCCTGTTTCAGCTGAGGTTTTAGAACTGCAAGTTCATTTCTACATTATACTTATTAGCTCCTCATATGATTTTGACATCAAGGCTGAACTTCTCATACAAGTCACATGACTTCTTCAAAGTTTAGATTAAAATTCTATTCATCTCATCTTGACTAGTGGAAGGGTTGGCTTTGGATTTGACCTTATATTTATGTGCTGTATGTGAAAAACAGATTTTCCCCAGGTATCTGCCACAAGAAAGGTGGAGAGGGATTTTTTTACCAAGTAGTAACAGGACAAGGGCGAATGGTTTCAAACTGAAAGAGAGTAGGTTTAGATTAGATATTAGGAGGAAATTCTTTACTGTGTGGGTGGTGAGGCACTAGAGTGATGGGATAATTTCAAGTTAGCTTCAGAAATATATTTTTGATCTTAATGAAAAGTTTATTGTAAATGCAGCTATGAAATACTTTCTATAGGAACTCAGAAAAGTAAAAGAGATGGAAACAAAGTGATAATTTTAAATGTACATCTTACTTTTGTATACAGGAAGAAAATAGAGCAAATCTTCTTCTCCATTTAGAATCCTCTTACAGCTTTATGTTGTGCATCGTTTTCATTTCTTCTTGAAAATCATGGTCCCATTTTTAAAAGGTCTATACATGCTTTACTGACCTGACTAAATATTTTCAAAGTGTAAACACCAAAAGCAAAGGTAGCATGATGACAGGCAGGAGAAATGTGTATCCTCTTCTAAGTCTATCTGTGTTCATTTTATTCTTCATACACCACTAATCAGAGCAGCTGTTTAAAGGAATGGAACTGAAGTAAACACTGCATACATGTTTCAATGAATGCCAATGCTCTTTATCATCATCACTGATGGTCACTTCCAGGACTTTGTTCCATGATAAGTAATAAAGGGCTCGAGGCTTCTTGTCATTGTTGTGGACCTTGTGTTGTCAAGTATCACAGTGTTAAAGAACAAAATACATTTAAAACCACTGCTGCCGTCTCTCTTTAATACATTGGTAGTGCAGTTAACTGAACATGACTTACATAAATTAGTCTGTAATTAAGAAACACTAGAGTGGAATTTTATCACAAGAACACACTGTGTTCCTTAAAAATTTCCATGTTAATATTTCTAGCAATGTTTTTTCCCTAGGCACCGTAAGCATCATCAGTGAGTGCAGCAAACCTGTGAAATTCAGCAGGGTGAAGTCTGTGGTAGTAGACAGAATGACATTCTCAGTATCTTGTGAAACTGTCCTCAGGTTTGGCTGAGATATAAACTTCTAAATGAGTCCTTTCCTTCTCTAGTTTGCAGTGCAACCACAGTCTTCACCAAATGTTCATGTGGTCCTTTGTGACACTGCATCACAGCACCACAGTGTGTAGATCCTGAGAAAATGCAAGTTCTTCAGAAAACCTAGGAAAAGGTGCTGTATCAAGCCTATTGCCAAAGACAAGCACATTGACATATCCTCCATCAACTGCAGGAGCAGTTTTGCTTTTCCCCAGTCATGATACCATTATGCCTATAGTAATTTTGTTTGGGTTAGTGAGTAACAGACAAGCCATCAGAAATCCCTGATACCTTCAATACTGTCTGCATCACCACTCTTTCTGTCAATACATATAGCACATTTATAAAGTATAAATGAGGGGTTTGTGTTTTGAGTTGCAGGTAAATTCACTGTCTAGCATCTTCAATGTTTTAGAAAGCCATATAATTAAATACTTCAGCAAACACTGTATGTTTTGTATAATGTTTGGTAAATAAGGAAAGGATCATTTGCAAAGAATCGGGATTGGCATAGAGAATGCATAATTTTGTAAGAATTATTAATTTTGTGATGAAAATATAAAGGTACAAAAGAATATTTGGTATGTCACTGAAATAGATTAGTGCATATTGCAAACACGGAGTGGGAGTCCAATTTTGCAGGCACTATAATTTGTGGTATATTATATAATGTTTATACTTGATGGTTTTAATTATGCATCAGAAATGAACATGATATCACAGTCCAAGGGATAAGCAAACATGGGCTGTCCTGCAAGGGAGGAGTGCTGGAAAGGGAGAGTGACAGTGGCCTCAATGAGAAGAGGCATCATCCCATAGCATCCATGTGAGAAAGAAAGAGTTTGGGGATGGCACTCAGAGCCAGCCAGCAGTTCAATGGTAGTGCAATTAACTGAACATGACTTACAAAAATTAGTCTGTAGATTAAGAAATACTAGAGTGGAATTTTATCACAAGAACACACTGTATTCCTTAAAAATTTCCATTGTTAATATTTCTAGCAATGTTTTTCCCTAGGCACCATAAGCATCATCAGCGAATGCAGCAAACCTGTGAAGCCCAGGCAAGTCCACAGGTTCTGAAATCAAGCCAATAAGTCAAATATTTGGGCCAGGATCAAGGCCCAAGTAATCAAGGTATAAGATTGAGTCCCAGCTCATTTGCAGCGTTGCCCAGGTTAGGACCATGGGTGAGAACCTGAGTTTAGATGTAGCTTCTGAGCAAGGTGGGGAACACCCAGCAAGGCTTTCCCACAGCACCTCTCAGTTCTTTTCTCACCACTTTGATCCAAGGTTGAGGCCTCATCCTACCAAACACAGGCAGGAATTCCACAAAGTGTGCGTGATGTGTGAGGAGGTGGCAAGGAGGTTCATTCCTGGCTGAAACACGGTGACATAATATTCCTAAACATTTTCTGGGTTATTCTCTTCTTTGAAAGATTCTTTTTTTTCTTCTGAGAAGTCATTAGAGTAATATGTCATCTGAGGGCATTTCTCCAATCTCACTTAAAATATATTTTTGTCATTAGTATTTAATACCTGCTATTAATAGAAAGAAAACATAATCTTTAAGATGCTGCACTGGAATGCAAATAACTTGGTGTTCATTTTTGCTTTTAAATTACTTCCCTACAGTTCTGCATAAACTTTCTTGCTTCAGTTTTCCTTTAGTACAAAAGCATTGGGCTGCTTTTCATCCACCCTTCTATGACTTTAAGGGTTAGAATTTCTTCAGGATTCTCATTGTGTGTTCATACAGTCTTGAACTTTTCTTAGTCTTCATTAATTACATGGAAGCATCTGAGGTTATAGGTAGGAAGATTTTATCCTTACCTAAAGCACACCTAAAGTATAACAGTTATCATAATCACTTTCAGATTTCATCTTGTGACATCATTTTTTCTCATGACATGGCAGCAGCACTTTGCAGTTATTTAATATCTTGGTTGATTTTCTAATAATACGTTAACATTTTAAGTGTATTTCATACATAGCTCTTTACTTTTTATCCTCTTCACTCTATAACTTTTTTCCCCTCATGATTTATTGCTAAAGAAAAAAATCTCTTGATATTTCTTTTCCATGTTGTATTTTCTCCATTTCTTTTACAGAATGTGTTTATTCTATATTATTAAGTCTGGTTCTCCCATTATAATTTTTCAGCTGCATGAAGACTAATAATGATCTTTGTGAAGTGTATTACTGCTATAATGCTACTCACCACTTATTTTAAAATAATTCAGATTTATCCCATACAAGCATTGTGAAGATGCACATTTTCATTATCAGTACAAATGAAGCCTGTATATGATACCAAAATGATGCATAATTACATTAAAAAGGGCAAAATGTGAGTGAGCAAGAAATCTGCATTGGACATGCAATAGCTTTCTTTTTGAGATGTCTAAAAAGTAAAACAACCTTTTAGAAAGGTCTATTTTAATAACACCTGAAAAAATCTTATGAAGAAGATATGAAAAGATGGGCTGAACGTAGAGTTTCTAAATATGCAGTAATATAGAGCATAGGCTTTTATACCTGATAACAGTGACAGATGTAAGAGCAGCTATAATGAATATGATAGCTCAAGACTGCTATCCTAAAAGAAAAAAAATGCTAAATGAGCCAAACTACATATTCAATAGCCCATTATATAAAGGTATCACTTAGCATCATGAAATTTTGAAGATAATAGAATGGTCTCAAAATAGAAAAGACCGTTGAGTATTGAGCAACAAGGCTAGGAGTTTTCTTGCAGATCCATGTCATCCTTTCCTTCTATGGAGAGTTAACTCCCAGGGGTGGAAATACAGAGAGAAGAATTAGAAATTAACATACTTGCCTTGCTCTGCAGCATTGTTGTTAGAGTGCTGAAACTCTTTGAAGGCAGAACTGGGATTCAATAATTAAATTAAAATCAAAACTGTTCTGGGAGGAGGATCAAAATCTGGTTTCTGTCCTTTCTGAGTTTAATATTCTAAACCTTTAGTCTGCTATTATTATGACTAGTTAGCCATAGTTCATGATTTTCCAGTATCTTTAAAGGCTTTAACAGTGCTGACCACTCAGCTGCATAAAGGCCTTTGGGGCAGGTCCACATGCTCAGATATTTACTAATAAGACATAGTTAAATTTTAGATGCTTTCATCCCATTTTAGGTAACAATCAGGGAGACTAAATACTACCCTTTGAAATGATCTGATAATTTCCAACAGTTCATTGAATCATTTAGTATTCTTCAACTCAAGGTATCCTCAGTGTATTTGCTGTCCTACTTTGATCTTTCAACATAGTCCAAAATATGGTCCAAAAATACTCTTGAAGCACATGGGGGAAGAGGAGAACATTGAAGAAAATCATATACTTACAACAGTATCACTATTCATGTGCAGTTTATAGATGGACCAGGTGTATGTAGGTGAAAAAAAATAAACTGTGTAAACATGAGAGCAATGTGAACAAATTTCAAATGAAAAATAAACTCTGTAAAAATGAGAGCAATGTGAACAAATTTCAAATTATATATGAGATTATTTTTACTCAATGGCTTCCCTTGTAAGATAGAGTTTATTCTTTAGAATAATTTTCTCACTCGTAAATGTCAGTTTGGAGGCCAATGCCTTAAAATGGCTTCCCTTGTAAGATAGACTTTATTCTTTAGAATAATTTTGTAACTCGCAAATGTCAGTTTGGAGGCCAATGCCTTAAAGAGCAAGATAAGTATCTTAAAGTGTCAGATAAGTAAACTGAGTGGAAAAAAGACTAAAAAAAGATAGATATCTTAAAGTGTCAGTAAACTGAGTGGAAAAAAGACTAAAAGGGAGTAAACCCACTATATTTAAGACAAATTAAACTATTACTAATGTAAAGCTATTGATAGTTTTAAAGGTATTGAACATAATATTGTGTTTTCATCATTTTTAGTATGGCTCCAAACAAAAGCTTAATAATCTTATTTTGGTTTTCTTTTTGTGATCACTCATCTCCATGCAATAAAAATTGCTAGATATACTGAAGGGCCTAAAAAGCATTTTCTATAAATGAAATAGTCCTGGAGGACTCTGTAGTCTGCTGTCTTTGACTGTGATACATAAAACCCTCCAGCATATGATGAAGGACTTTTGGTTTTCAGATATACCCTTAAAAAACTAAGGATTTAATCAAGTGTTTTGCTGAGTGTATATGAACAGAAATGAGTTGAGGATTGCTTGCATGTTTTCTTCATTAAAGCCAAAATTTTGAGCCCTACATCTTCAGAATATCTACTTTTATCCTAAACTGATAAATCATTTTCAGGAAAATATCTATGGTTAAAGCTCATGACTAGAGCTTAGATGTTCTGGTTTAATTCTTAGTTTTACCATATATCTCCTTTCTTAACTTGATTTGCAATAGTTTTTGTCAACAGAGGGAGGGAATATGGAAAGTATGCTTTTAAGCTCTTTCTCTTCCACACAGAAATACAATGAAATGTACTAAATATGAGTCAAATCTTTAGCAGGAAAAAAAAAAAAAAAGGAAAAATCTGACTTTTGTTAGAGTTCTGTAGTTCTGATCAGTTAATTTGACTTATTCTAGCATCACATTAGTGTAATTAGACGTTGCTTCATTGTTCATTTTCTATTTTTGTAATGAGACTTTAATATTCAACTGTAAAAAGGTGTGAAAACAGAAACATTTTCCTCTGTTTTAATTCCTAGGCTGCTGTGGAAAATGCATGAGAACCTTAAGGAACAAGTGCTCTGAACGTCTCCTCAGTAATGACGCAGGTGTGAAAAACAAATTCCATTTCCCAGGTGGAACAATGACTAGAAAATCAGCAGTTCCCATGTTGGCATGTTTCCTTCAACTCTGTGTTGTAAATGGGCAGACAATATGTGAGAGGCAAACGACTGCTGAGTGGCGAGTGAAACCAAAACCTACCATTGTAAAATGGACACCAAGGGAAAATGTCTGCTCAGACTTTTACAACGAATGCTGGAAGATGAATAAAAGTATTACCGAGGAAATCTTGGAAGAACAAAACCTCAGTATCCCACAGATCTGTCCCTTACAGCTTCAAGTAGGGGATAGTCTCTTCATCTCCTCTGAGCCAACCTTTCAGTCCTACAGCATGAATCTGGTAAATGTCTCCAAGGAAGAGTTTATTAACTGCCCTAAAGCTGATTTTCGTCAAGAGCAGTTGGTTTTTGTTTGCCAGATAAGAGGACTGCACCAAGTTGACCCTAACTGGCTTGGTGTTGGAACTCATTACTTTGCAGAACTTCATAGAAGAGGCCCACGGTTGTGCGACATGGGGCTCCGGCTGAACGTAACCGTCAAGCAGCAGTTTTGCCAACAGGCTCCAAATACTCCCTTATGCTCTGGGCATGGAAAATGTCTAAGCCATGTTTGGGAAAAAGCATATCATTGCCATTGTTTCTCACAGTATTCTGGAACATTCTGCCAGAAGTTTGATATCTGCTCTACTAAACCTTGCCACAACAATGCCTCCTGCACTGAGAAACCAGAACTTTCTGCAGATCCTTACGAATGCACGTGTCTGCCAAAATTTGCAGGTATTTCTTTGCTTCTCTAGGAATAGATGTTATATAGATAATACACTTTCCTGAACGGATTATAAAACAGTGAGAACATAATTAGCAAGGTTTTTGCATAACTTGATTGTACATTGCCACTACCACACCTGCACTGAGTCTCTTTTACACGTAATTACTTACAGGAGGCTGTGCAGGCATTTGAAGAGAGTTTGTAGTTGTGGATGTTCTTAAATGCATTGTAGAGAAAACCAGAGTAAGGTACTATCATGCTTCTTTCCCACCTAAGCATGAGACATTAATAAATACTCATGAACTTACAGAAATAGCTGATTTTTTTCTTTTTGTTCAGCACTTCAAGTTCTTCGACCAACTAACAAAATCATTTGGAATAAGCTCCACAAAAACTAGTTACCTAACCAAACTACTGAAATAGAGAAAATGACCTTGTTGAAATGAACATTTCATTCAACCTTCCAAACCCCTCCTTCCTTTCCAGGTTAAATAATTTTTAACTAACACTAGGGGAATTTTTAAAATAAAAATTTGTTTCTAATTGAAAGGTCAAACATTAATTTAGAAAATCAATAAAAAAAAAGTACTTAATCTGTTCTTCCAGGTTGTTCTGTGCTGTAAAGCTCCTTTCAAGGGGAATTTGTTAAACATACTGTTATCACCAAATTAAATATTTCACAAATGAAAAAAAAAATCTCATCCTATTTAGGAAATATTGCAGCACTAACCCAAAATGCATTGGGGAAAATGAATTTGGGTTTGTGATTGGAATACCAGAGAGTACAGCATGATTAGACAAATTCTTACCTAACCATTGTCTTCATTTCATGGAGGAAGAAAAGGGGTTAAGGAAGTTATGGGTATATTTTTCCTGCATTCAGATCAATGGAGTTTAGATATGCTTTAGAAAGTACCAGAAAAGTCAATTCACATCACAAAATGGATAGTTGTATCTCTTTTTTGTACTTGTGGCACAGAACTCTTGCAATGTTTCCTGGTTGGACTGAACTTCTGTGCTCTCACAATAGTGAGAAATGGTATGAAACACAGCTGATGAGTGAGGAACAAGTGAGGTTCACAGAACACAGAAATGAAGGTTGTGTTGCATGATGTTTGCTGTAATTTATTTTTAATTGCTTCTCAAAATGCAGAATAATTTGGTTACTAATGCATTTGCCAATAGAAGATTATGCAGGTAAGAATAAGTCAATGTTATGAGAAAAATATTTTTATAATTACTCACAGTGTATGAAAATAGTGGAAAACATTGATGGCAAGCAGTAAGTTTTATATTTCTTTTATGATCACCGGGGACTGTGTAAAATGCTTTGAAAATAATAGTATCAAACAGTGTCTGGTGCTAATTAAACTTTAATTAATGGAGAAATTCACAAACAATTTTGTTAGAAGCAATCATCATGCTTAATGTTAGCAACAAGCAATGCTTAAGATATTCTGCTAGTTTTGGGTAATGCCATAATTTTGTACTGGCAATACTGGTCCCATAAATAAGCTGTATGTAACCAAGAAGAATTAGGAGACTAAACCTAATATATTATGGACATGGCTGCACAAGACTAAGGAAGGAAAAAAGTGCCTCCTATAATCTAGAGTCTTAGAAATCTGAAAAATTGTTAAAGTGTGAATAATGCCATAGTAATAATTCAAGTGGCAAGCATAATTATATGGTATTTAGACCTATATGCTGTAATAGCATAAACAACTTATAACTAGAATTGTCATTTCCAGAAAGCTGCATATTAAGAAAAATTCTGTCAAGTCCTACTCCACATGAGAGCAACTTTTGTTCTCAGTGCTGGAAGAAACTGGAAGGTATATTTATGATAAAAAGAAACAAGTACTACAGTCCTAGTATCATTTCTGCCTTTTAAACTACATGTGCATTTATAACCTTATGGCAGATGGGGTTGAGCACAGTAGTTCATATTACAGCCCCTGAATATCTTTCTGCCTTGCTTTAGAATGTCAGTAATTTTGGTGAAAGCTAGTGACCAACACTGGCACAAATACCTTTGTATCCATCTGCCTATTCATATTTTAGATATAAATTTGGCATTTCAAAAAACACCCTACCAAACCCCTGAATCTTTGCTAAAGTTCAATATTTCTGTTATCCTTTTCAAATAGGTAAAATATTTCCTAAAGTTCAGTATTTCTGTTATCCTTTTCAAATAGGTAAAAATTGTACAGAAATAGTGGGACAGTGCCAGCCATCTACATGTGTCAATGGCAACTGCATCAATGTCACTCCAAACACTTTTCTTTGTGAATGCAACAAGGGCTTTACAGGTAAGAAACACCTTTATTGCCTGTCTTACAATAATGTTTTTCTGTGTTATAATAATGGCATGAAATTTTACTTTAGTAAAACAGTTACTTTAGATGACTGTCACACAGTTTGCCATTTCCTATGAGTTTTTCAAAATAGGTTTTGTAAAATAAAGAAATTAGGCTTCCATGTGACTGTTCCAACATACTCATGCATTGAAATAAAACCATATAAATGAGAGAAGCTTTTCATAATTGGGTCCCATCTACAAATACCTTTCTCCTCTTGGCAATACAACAAAGGAAGACTTCATGATCACTAACTCACTGGTTCTCAAATACAGAGTTTGCAAGGATCAGAACTTATTCTGGATGGATGTTTCTGAATGATCATGACACTTACAAGCCTAATTTCAGCATCCTCTTAATAGATGCATCCTGGATGGATGTTTTTGAAGGATCATGACACTTACAACCCTAATTTCAGCATCCTCTTAATAGATGTGCTAGAAATATAAGATGGAAATAATTTAAAGGGTCAAATTAATTAAAGAGTCCACAATCTCATGTTTTAGGGATGTGTCTTGATTAAAAAGAATGAAGTTAATTGGTTCATTTATGATATAGTGGACAAATAAGAAGGCTTCATGAGAAAAGTTGAAGTTAGAAAATGCATCTAAACCCATCCTATTGTAAATACTGATTTGGGGGTTGGGATAGGAGTCAAACCTGAAAACACTATTCAATGTTGTGCTTCACAGTAAAGATTTACTGTGTTGATGTAAGAAACATAGCAATACTCAGAAGAGCTTTCTTTAAGAGTGGGCTAAGTATACAGCTAGCTCTTGAATATCCAAAGGCAGTTAGGCTTTTCAAATTCTCCTTCTTGGAAGCATCAATTATCCCCAACTTTCGTAGAATATAAACAAATCATTACACTGAGATTGAGAGTTAAAAAAAAGGACAAGTGTGAGGTATTTTGCCTGGAAAAACATTATCCAGGGGTACAGCACAGACAGGGATCTACAGGATCATCGCAGTCCAATAGGAGAGGGCTACAGGGGAGGCCAAATTTCCAAGGATGGACAAGAGAAAAAGTATGTGCATATGGTCAAGGGGTAACTGTGAGGCAGCAAATGATAAGAAAAGAGCTCTGTAAACAGCTAATGTTATGCAAAGAGAAAGGAGCTTATGTCTCCACTGTTTGAGTTATGCCCACAGAGCAATTACATGAACAGTCAAAGGCAATTCTGTCCTTGAAGGTGGCTGGACCACAGGTGTGGCTGCTGTCAGACACTCAGTTTTGGAGCACACATCTCACCTCCATTAATAACTGGGATGTCATCCAAAATGAAAGTCTGAAGAAACAAACCAAGTCATGCAATTAAAAAGTAATTACCTCCTTTTATCTGAAATGTCCCTCACCTATAGATAGTTTTCTGCAACCATTGTGTACAGGGAAGGAAGAGGTCTTTGTAATTTTATGTCATCCTAGTCTTTAACTGTCATGTCCCTGCCTGATTGCCTTCTACCATTTTTAAGTAGACTTCAAGGATGATTGTTTATCCTTCCACACTTCCAGAGAGTTTTGAATTTTAGGCCACATGAAATATACTGTTATATTTTGTTCCACAATCATTCAGAGATTTGTATAGCCTCAGTGTTGCAAGATTTCTGTGCTAATACTCAAAGGTAATATGCATACAAAGGCATAGTAAGGTTGGCTTTTTTTTTTCCCTCTTTCTCAATCTCCTTGTTTCCTTCAGATAACTAACAGAGCTGTTCATAACAATTTTCTCTTTAAAAATCTGTCTGCTCATTTTAATCTGAATGCAACTGTAGTTCACTTTATGTTTAAAACAATTATGGTAGGAAACAATTTTTAAGGAGACATATTAAGAATATAAGTTTCTGTTGAAAGAACCTTGAAGATCAGTGCAAAGGTTCTGTAGGATGGATATAGACTATCTGTTTGCAGTTTCCTCAAGTATTACACATAATTGCTCTGAATCGAAAGAAAAATGAACCCAATATTGTATAGTCCAGGGCCTACACTAGTGTTTATTTAAGTAATAAAAGCAAAATATTGTGACAATGGTTTTAATAATAGAAGCTCTAACATACAGTCAGACTGTGCCTACTTCTACAAAATCCATAAGAGAGCACACAAGCAAGTTATATCCAAGAGCCATAATATTTGAGACTTACACAGCAAGGAAGGATGAACCAAGTGGAAAATAACTTTTGAGAAACATAAAAAGGCATCAGGACTAAAAAGCAAGACAAATCAACTCTTATCTGTATTTGATGGAATACCAGGCTGAAAATGCTTAAGAATTAGGAAATAGCATAAGGCAATACTGCTAGTAAAAACAAGATTTTTACCTTTTCCTGAGAATTAGATCAAAATAAGTCAAAAAGTGTAGATGGGTTTGTTAATGACATATTCTCTGTCCCACAGGTCCTAGCACTCAAAGTACACTGATGCAAATATCATGATGAAATGATACATATTGTGACCCTGCAGTACAGAAGTCATTAATGCTCAACAGCCTTTTGATATTTCAAGGAGACAATAATCATGACTAGACAAGCCAAGTCCATCTGTTATCAGCAGGAGATATTATAAGAGCATACTACCTTATGGTCAATAAGAACAATAGCTGCTTAAGTTCTAAGGAGTTTTCAGATAGAAAAATAGTGTCCATAGTTTCAAAGCAGTCAAAGCTTATGCCTTAAGAATGGCTATGGTTTAATACAGTCAAGGGATGAATAACCTACTGTGAATGATGCACCAGCATTTATGAACCTGCCATCTAGGAACTTGCTTTATAGACCATAGATCTATGAGGTAAAATTCAGTAAAAATGTCTTGAGCAATACCAGTTGAATGAAAAATTGAGAGAAGAAGGAAAGAAGAGAAGGAGGGAGACAAAGGAGGGGGGAATGAAGCTAATGGCAATGAGATAATGATACTCACCCACTCATCAAATCATTTTGTGGTTCACTTTGTCATGCTGCAACATCTCAGCATTTGTATACTTTTTGTAATCCTTGATGCTACTGGGGAGAAGCTGTGATGCTTAAAGACCCATAGTCCCATTCAGACAAGTGGCTAAAGGAATCTCAGCACAGATATCAACTGGTGATGATTTCAGTATCTTAGCTTCATTAATTAGAACTTGATAGAATTTTACATCTGATTAGTTACTTTCCCATTTTTATAATTCGCTTGTGAATTACTCTGCAGCAAATGCATTCAAGTGTGCAAAAGATCTTTTTTTTAATGAAAGAGATAAAATAGATTTAATATACCTAATCAGGTCAGACACATTTAGTGTTTTGTACTTTAAATAATTTTAAAATCTCATGTAGCATTTTTTGTGTCTCCTTTTGCATCCTGATAGTGCTTTTTCTTTTCCAGCTTAGAAAATAAATCAGCTACACATAAAGAACTACTTCATTTGACATTGATGATGTGATTTGGACAAAACTACATATTTAAATTATGTTTTTCCATAACTGATTGCAAATAGTTTTATTCATTTACATAGAAAGACTAGCTCTCAAAAAAATATAGTCTCTTTCTAATAATTCAAGGAGTTATCTGTCTGTTGCACTGTGGAAGGACACTGAGTACAGGTGCATTAATATTTTTCATATAATGAGAATGACAGATGAAAAAATATCCCCAGATGATTATATTTCTCTTGAAGAAGGCAAAATTGTGAGTCTACTTACCTCAGCTGTTATATCTAGTTAAAAAAGACAGGCATTAAAAGTGGGTAAGGAGACCAAAGAGTCAGAAAAGCATCAGACCAAATACTATATAAAATTTTCTTTAATCAAAATAGAACAATACTTCAATATGTAGTAATACATTGTAGGATACCAGAGCAATCCCATCTGCATACCCAGTTGTGAACTGTGGCCTCTGCAGAACTAGTTCTTTTTCAAGTAGTCTTGTATGCACTATAAAGGCTCTTCCAGACATGCAATGAGTTATGAACAGCTTCATGAGCTTGTTTCACAATTTTATGTCTGTAATTGGCCATTTGTGTGCATTGCACTGCATTCTGATATGTTTCTGCACTTTCAAACCCTCTTCTTTGTACTGTCAGGAACCCCTGCCACAGTCTTGTGATTATTCACTTTTACATACCTGTCTGGTCTGCAGCAGCTCACAATGAGCTGGTGTTTAAAACCATGGCAATGCATGTATTGCATTTTCTCAGTTAATTATTGTTAATATCTGAGTAACTTGAATGTGGTTCTTTTCACATTGTAGCAAAATGATAATATGGAGTCAGTGGAGACATACATTCTGATTTGACTTGATCTGCCCTAGAATTGTCTGTCTCTCCACTGACAGCAAAGATACCACAGAAAGCAACCTACTAGCTTGAACATTCCAGCTAAAATAAAATCTGATGGAGAAATTCTGTGGGTTTCATTTCATTAGCAAAGAAAAAGGGGATGAATCAAAATGTACAAACAAATGGGGAAATAGGGAATGAGAAAATGTTTGAACATAAATTTTAGTTCATTGTCAGTTGTAGTTCATTGTTTCGACACCCTTTAAATGTTTCATCAAAGGGAATATCATTAATAGTATTCATTTATGAAGTATCCAGTTCTGTAAAAGATTTTTTAAGGGAAAGGTACATGCTGCTTTTTTTTATAGTTGCAGAGCATGCCACAAAGCATGTAATAATATTTAATAAAAAAAATATATATGAGGTCTGACAAGCAGTAGAAAGCAGAAATAGCATTTCCACTTCCTTCCATAGGACCAGTTGTATATAACTATAATCAGTGAAGGACATAAAGGATTTAGAGCCAAGACTTAAGAATAGAAGGCAACATCATAAAAGAGTTCATAGTGAAGGAATATCAGGAAAAAAAGAAAAGAAAAAAACAGGAAAAAAAATTTGTTTCTATAAAACTGAGTTGAATGTTTGAGACTTCACAGAAGACAGGCTCATAAGGTGGTATTAGCTAAGAAACTGGACAGTAATAAGGAATAAGGGAAAGACATTTTAAGTTTTGTAATTAGTATTCAAAGAAAAAAAAACACCCTGAAAACAAAATAAAAAATAGAATAATGAAAAATAAGAGGAATGGAAGTGGTTGAAATAAAATCAGAGCCATGCTGAGCAAAAAGCTGAATGTGAGGAATACCAGTTATTCTTGGGGGTCTAGGGTAGTCAAGGAGGTTGATGAATGAGAGGTTGCTGAAATGTGGCATTCTGTGCTAACCATAAACCACAGCAAATACCACAAAGAGAAGAGCTCTACCCCAGCACAATGCTGGGCCTGGAATGGGAGACATGCCAAAGGCTCCATTAAGTCCATAAAATATCTCACTATTCATTTTTATGGAAGTGATTGGGTATTGGGGTGATGGATGAATAGACAGATAGGTAGATAATACAACAAACAGAGATTGCTCATGGTTTGACTGTCATTATTCATATTTAGCAATCCTAGTTGTATTGGTGAAGACAAAGTGTACATTGCAATATATTGGGTTAATATTGATGAAAACATAGAGATGTAATATTTCTTTTTAGCTCTGCCTGTGCTGCCATTTCACTTACAGAGTTATGAATTACACTTACTGAGAGAGAAAAAAAACCCACAAGGTGATATGAAAACTTAGACAGCATACTGAAGTCTCATCAGCTCTGACAAAGCAAATATTAAAAATAATAGTAGTTCTAGTAAGAAGACAAATACTGAAGGAAATAATAAAAGTGACACAGTCAATAAACTTACTGCCACTCTGAGCAGCAAAGTGCTTAAAATTCTCAGCATTAAGCAAGTAACAAATTTTTAAAAGAAAAATAGTTTAAAATCAAATCCCCAGTTTATGAGCAAAAATAAAAGGCAACTGTTTCTGTTTTACAGTGGTGTGACTGTAATGGCTTTTGAAATCCAGAGAGAGAAGGAAAAAACCAAAAAGAATAAGACAGAATGTTATGAAATGGAAAAACTAGAAGATATTGCCCTTACATTAATTCTAGCTGTAATTCCTGTCATTGTTATACTAACGATCGTGCTAGCAAAACTGTATCTTCTCTGAAGATTTTATGACTGAAGTATATTTCAGCTGAGTTCCAGGAAACTGTGTCTGAACCTCCAAAGTCACTTGTCAGGACACCGTAGGAGACAAGAATACAGTTCAGGTGCTTTACATAAATCCCTGCTTATTTACTGGGCAAATGCAACCCCAGGGGAATTCTGTGTGCAGAAATTACTTGCATAGTAAATATGACATCGATGTGTCCTAGTGTAATAGGCAGTACATAGCAACAGAAAGTAATCTAACTCAGATTACATGAAAAGGTAGGTTTTTTGATAGAACCTACTATGGCAAAAGAATTATGCACAACAGTAGAAATCATAGTATCTGCTTATTTGTTCATAAAAAAAAAAAAAGAGTGTTACTATGTTGAGCTATTCTGTATCCAGAGTGATTTTACTGCAGCTCCTCATAGGAAAATGTATAATCTCTACCTTGTTTAATATTGCAAACTTGTGGTGAAAAAAACTATAGCAATCAAATATTATTCATCTGTAAATGTTCAAAAGCATTATGGTTTGCAAATCCGTATCAGACACTGACATAGAAAGGTGATTACATTTGGAAATGTAAACCTACAGACTGGTTCTTAGGGAAGTGATGTGTGCTAATATGTGTGAGAGATGATCAGCAGTGACTGAACAACAGCTGTTAATGCCTTAAATGCAGAAGGTAAAGCTGTGGTAATGAAATTTATTAAATACACCAGTTGGGATGCTCTGTCAATGGAAAGGAGAATTAGAAAAGCATTACAGGAAGACTTGGGTGACCTGGAAGATTGGATTAATAAAAGTGCTAAATGCTATGCTACAAAGAGTTTGAAAAAAAAATAAATCTGGTAAAACCATTATGCTATCAATAGATGGAGTGGAAAACCTGTGTAATTTCACTCATCTCAAAGAAGCACCCAGAGAGCTACCAGTGTAGTACCATCATGAAAAAGGCATTTGTGATCTTGTGACATTTTACACAAGGTATTTTCAACTGATATATGAAGGTATTCACAACTTTATGAAGTACAGTAATGAAGTAAGAAACTTGGTTGGCATATATTCTGTGAACTTCTGCCTGTTCTCATGCAAGAAAATTGAAGTTAGGCACAAAGAAGTGAAGACAGGACTGTATGAATTTGGGGTTTTTTTTGGCAGCCTAACAGCATGCAGTGTAAGAAGAAATGTGACATTTTGTTTTCTAAGTGGAGTTTGAAAGACTCCTGTAATTGTGCTTCTCTGAATGTCCTGTAGAACCATTTTACAATGGCAACTAAACAACCAGAAAAGAGCTACTCATTCTGGCTTGATTTACTTAATTTATGGCTTCCAATGCAAATTTGTGCCAGCAAGTAGCATTACATTTTCAGTATAATGTGCTCCCGTTAATACCATGTAATATTATCAATTCAGCTCACTCAATATCATTCTCATATGAGTCTTCAATGAATATTAATTGGAAAAAGGAAGTATGAAAGGGCAGTTAAAATGACTGGGGAGAAAGAAATACTGAAAAAGAAGACTAAATTATACAACTAAAGTAAACTGCAATAGACTTTGCTGTAGAAGAAACCAAGAATTATCTAAGAACTTGTTGATGTTTTAGAATAAACTATAGCACAAAATAAATTAATATCCTTAGTTAAAATATAAAATAAAACATAATAATAACAGAAGGTTAACATGATAATCTAGTTGCTATGGTAACTATAAGAAGTAAAAGGCAATGGTGTCACTGCTGAATTGTACATAGTAGTAAGATAAATAAATTATTTTTTCCCGTCAGGAAAGACTCTAAGTCATATTCATAAGTTGTAATGAGGTTAGTTATCTCTTAAAAAGCCTTTACACCAAACTACCTACTGTCCATGCAGTAGAAAATAACATACCAGTCACACAGCTGATAACAAGGTAAATATTTTCTTACTCTAAATTTGTGCTATTTCATTTGGCTTCATCCCCACAAATTAATGTTGTTCTGGCTTTCTTCAAATAGTAGGCCAGACTAAAAAAAGCAATTTTAAATCACATCATCAATATCCAGGTGGAAATGGTAATAATTGTATTTGCTTAGATAACTTGATTGCAGCATATATGTTACCTAGGCTTTTCCAGGAGAAATAAAAAAAAAATCTCTAAAATAAAAATGGGACTAGTCCACAAACTCTTCATTCCACAAAAATTAGATAATTTGGTCTACATGTCAGCATAACAACTTCTATACTCATTTGGACTAAAGTAAACCTTTTTCTTTCTCTGTGCCCCCAGCCCCAAAGCTCTCCTCAGAATATCCTAAACCACAAAACATTTTCTGTGTTTCCAGGAATGTTTTTACAAAGCCATTCAATATGGGAAGATTCAGTTCTGTGGCTTCCTCATGAAAAATCAGTCTCATTTTTTGAAGCCATCGTAATTTGTAGCCACTATAATTTATGCTGCTATTTTTTAGCCAATTAGTAAGACAAATGCCATACAAATATTTTGTACTCTTCACTGCAGACCCTTTGAATGGTGCTTTTTGTCCATGCTTGAATCAGATTTTGCCTGAAGGCCTTGGCAATATCAACATAGGTTCCCTGACTCAGCAAATTACCCTTAGCCTTTAGCTTTACATGTTGTTGTGGTGCTGCTGCCACTCCACTAAAGATTTATCTGGAGTGTGTCCATGTAATGTCTTCTTTTCAGCCAGTTTTCTGGCCAGTGAAAATGGGTTGGAGCAATCTATTATCTGATATACAGATGCCTGGACCAGCATTTTTGTGCTTAAAGAAGCATCCAGCTGTGCTGCTGATCTCAATATGCAAAACTACATTGTGTCACTTTATATCAGCAAAATAATTCAAACAGACTCATATGGAAAGCATTGAGATGCTTATTCTGATGACTGCAAGTTTCTTAACTTCTGCATGTTACATAAAACTGATTTTGAAAAATGACTAGAACACACTTGCATTCAAACTATTTTTTTCTCTTTAATACACAGATGACTTTTTAATGGCCCAAAACAACTTGTTTGCCTATTTGTCATCTGTGTATATTTTTTCAGTTATGTTGTCAGCCTTGTTAAATTTTCACACAGATTTTTCAGTTGTTCACTGGCAATGCACAGATTGAACTGACTTTTCAGCATCTTCTAGCTCTTCAGTGCTGTGAAGATGGATGAGCACCTTAATTTCCTTGATATTGATGTGCAGGCTTAATCGCTTGTTCTTTTGATCAAAAGAGTTGATGATACATGGCATACATCCTAATATGTACATAATGATTGGCAAAGAACTGTCTACAGCACAGCAATTATATAAATTTTGATTTAGCACAAAATCTCTCATGTATATGCTGATAAATACAGATTCCTTTATGCCAAGTACAACCTACAGGTTGTACTATCAAACAAGTTATTGCAGTGTAACTTTTTTATCAGTGAAAGACCTAAGCAGTCTACTTTAAACAAAGGCCTGTGTGCCTCACCCAGTCTGAAATAAAAAAATAAAGGTTTGAAAACTTGTCTGTATAAAGATTTTTTTTTTCTGAAGCCTTTGGAGGATCTCATCGCTGATAGTACTGAGGGGTTTGGATTGACTGAATAATGTTTTTGTTAAATTTCCCTTGTTGTACAAATCATCTCAGCTTGATCTGTGTCATGGTGTAATCCCAGCAGGCAGGAAGGAACCACTCAGCCTCACTCACTCCCCACCAGCAGGATGGGGGAGAAAATCAGAAGGGTAGAAGTGACAAAACTCTTGGGTTGAGATAGAAGGAGTCTGAATAAGTAAAGGTAAAGCTGTCCACACAAGCAAAGTAAAATAAGAAATTCATTCACCACTTCCCATGGGGAGGCAGGAGAGCAGGGCTCCATCACATGTAATGGCTACTTGGGAAGACAAATGCCATCACTCTGAACATCCTCTTCCTTCCTCTTTTCTCAGTTTTTGATTGCCAGCATGATGCCATTTGATAAGTTTGGGTCAGCTATCCTGACCATGTCCCCTCCCGACTCCTTTTTCATCCCTGTCCTCCTCACTGGTAGGGTGGGGTGAGAAGCAGAAAAGGTCTTGATGCAGTGAGTAATATTGGTCAGCAATAACTAAAACATGCCTGAACTATCAGCTCTGTTTTCATCACAAATCCAAAACACAGCACCATGCCAATGACTATGGGTAAAATTAACTTGATCCCAGCCAAAACCAGTAAACTCAGAAACTGAGCAGATTAGCTAGAAGTTTCTTAGGATCAGCACTGTCAAGCATTATTCTCCCTGTAATATTTTTATCACTGGGAGGATCATTAGGGACATTATCATGGCCAACAAGTCATTTTTATATTTGAAGAGATAAACAGTATTTTTCTTACAAAAAACATCTTCTTTATATGGACTGTGTCAAAAGCACAGTGTTGCTGAGCCCCAAGTGACTCCTATATTTCTGTATTTTGGTGAGATGCCTCATGATTCTGTTGAATGACTCTAATGCAGCAGTTTTCAGCATATCACAAAGGTGGTACTGCTGCTATCTCCTTCTTGATGGGTAGCTTAAGGTTCATTTAGCGTTTTGTCAGAAATGATAGATGAATGATTTAATGGTACTGAATTGCCCGCTTTGCACCAGGGCTTCAGGAGTTTTCTTCCATCAGTTGACAGAATTTGATCATCTCCACTGAAATGTTATGCAATAGCACCATCACAGGGGCATATATAATTTAAAGCCACTGCAAAGATGTTTGATGTGATACTATTTTGCATTTTATTGACATTTATACTTTCCTTCATTAGCATTTTAAAACTTTCATTTATGGCAAGCAGCTTGCTTGTCTGCTAGTTTTTACATTTTACTCTATCTTTGTGCCACATTTATACTTAAGCAGTGCTCTGATGAAACTATTTTGAAAGAAACCAGACACATCTCACATTTGCCTTTGACAAAGCAAAGAACATCCTCTGAGGTAGTGCATGCTGCCTGACTTCCATCCTGACTGAAAAAAACCCAAAGAAATGTAATATTAAATTCATCCCACTGTCATCTACTTCATCCTTCTTCCCCAGTGCAGGATCACTTATACCTGTGACATTCCTGATTAGAATTTTCTTAGAAGGAAAATTTTGAATTCTTTCTTGTATTTAAAAAAATGCCATCACATTATCTCCAAGCTGGTTTTCTTTTTTTTCCTTAAACTGAACTCAAGTTCATTCAAATTGTCCTTGTAAATCATGTTCATTAAACTTTTAATGCTTCTTTTTCATTAACCAGGTGTTTCTGCAATGGTTCCCTTTCTTTTTTTTCTACTGTTTTTTAAACCGAAGTAGTAATCAAACTGATATAAAACCAGAACAAGATTTTTTTCAACTATTTAGGGAAAGCAATGTCAAATGCACTAATAAATTTAACATAAATGTCATTAAAAGACTTTTTGTCCTTCATAAACTGAGACTGGTTTGACAAGATGTGTAGCTTACAACTCTGTGTTGTCTCTTCTGTTTGTTATTATATGCTATCTTTATTGTCTTCCAGGTGCTTGCCAATAGCTTGATTACTTGACATTTTGCATTTGATCTTTTAAAAAGCTAAACAACGTTAAGAATGACTTTCATTAATTTCTCCTTCTCTGCTCTTCTGAGTAATTGAATCTGAACCCTTTAATGTGTTAGGATTGGTATTCAAATTGCAATTGTCAGACATCTCGTGACATATAGCACCCCACAGGCTGATATCTGGCAAGCAAACTGCATGAAACATAGGTAAATCTGACATCTGCAAATTCTAAATTGCCTCACTGCTCTGGCTAGCAAATTGCTATGCTTAGAAAATGTATGAAGATATAATTTTTGCTTCTCAGATAGCTCAAGTACTATATTAATGATGGCCAGTGTCCTGAAACTCAGCAGGATACTATTTTTATTTTCTTCCTTAGAATTATGCTTCTCTAGGTCCTTGCTTTAAATAGGAATTCACCATTTCATGCCAGCAACCTTTTAACACCATAAAGATACAGTTTTCTGACCTCCTTTGTTCTTTCATCATAGTGAGTATATTGCCTCAATAGTAGTAAAATAACCAGTTGGAACTTTGTAAGACCAACAGCTGAACTACCATTTCCTCAGGTACAGAACTGATTTGTGTGTAATCACATATTTTTTTTCCTCCAGTTTGGCAACCCACAATCTTTCAGTTAAGACTTGCCAGCCAAGCATTTCTAACCTCCAGCTATGAGATTGGCATATAACTTTTTCAGCGTTTCTGCACTGCTGTTCTTACTATAGTCAAGAATAAGAGAAAGAGTGCAGTACTGCTTTAGAAATATGATCATACTAAGAAAAAAATTCAATTTCCCATTCCAATTTTCCTTTCTGTGGCTTTTAATTACCTATTCACATAGCCACTTGAAAAAAAAAAAAAGTGTGCAGTAAAGTGCAAATTGTTTGTCTGAGTACAGTCAGTTAGTATAATTTTCTCATGTTTGATAGTATAAATTGCAGACACCTCCACAAATTTGAATGATTTCAGACCTGTCATGTGTGCCCATTGCTGAGAACTGCAACAGTGCCACATAAGAGCAGTTTCTGTGTCTGTAGAACTTTACAAAGTATTACTGTTGCCTTAATTTCTAACTAAAATTCAGCAGGCAGAGATGGACCTGTTGGAGCAATTCCAGAGGAGGGCCACAAAACATTATGAGGGAGATGGAGCACCTCTCCTGTGAGGAAAGGCTGAGACAGTTGAGGTTGTTCAGCCTGGAGAAGAGAAGGCTCCAGGGAGACTTTCCAGTAGCCTTCCAGTATCTGAAGGGGAAATAAAGGAATGAAAGATGGGGACAGACTCTCTAGTAGGGCCTGTTGTGATAAGTAATGATTTTAAACTAAAAGAGGGTAGATAAAGACTACATACAAGGAAAAAAAGTATGATGAGGGTGGTGAAACTCTGGAATATGTTTCTCAGAGAGCTGGTAGATGGTAGATGATAAAAACATTTAAGACCAGGCTGGACAGGGCTTTGAGACACCTGACCTAGTTGAAGATGTCCCACTTGTTGCGTGGAGGATTGTCCTAGATGACCTTTAAAAGTCTCTTCCAACACAAACCATTTTATGACTTGATAACCCCAAATTAGAATCTACACCTAAAGGAATAAATAAAAAAGAGGAGAAACTGTTTTACAGGTGACAGAAAATACTATTTTTATCTATACAAAAATATTTCCATTTAGACAAGTGATTTTTGCAACTGCAAAAAAATTTCTGATTCACGTTTTGAATGTGGTGCTCTAAACTCATGAAACGCATGTCTAAATGCTGTTATTTAGATGGTTGTTGCATAGATGAGTATTCTTAGCTAATTGTAGACTCTCTATGTCTCATTGGATTGCATCCTGTTTTTCTGTGGTATTTTGAAATCCATCCATAGCAAAAAGCTGTCCCCAACAAATTTCAATAATTTGTAATTACAGACTCTCATTTCTGTCAGACTCATTTTCCAGTGTGACCAACGTAATTTTAGGGATTTATTTCAGTGATCATTTACAAAAAAAATTGAAAACCCCAAGTCAAACAGCATTCTGTAAATGAACACACATTTAGAAATGCAAGAAATATGTTTAGAATGGACTGACTTGCAGCTGCAAGATAACCATGGCTTTAATGGATAAGAGAAACAAAAGGCTTAAGCTTTTATTTCGTTTTATGGAAAAAAAAAAACCAAACTAGCCAAGCCACATCTATTTCTGTACTGAAGTTTTCAATGCAGCTTTTTACTTTATGATTGCATTGACAACAAAATGAACTTGATTTAATTATATCTATTTAGTAATCATTGAGTCTTTTTAAACAATTTAGTTTCTTGGTGATTTCTCAAGTCCACTGATAGTATTAGATCACTGGAACTGCATTTCTATATAAAGGATTTTTCTGAATATATGTGTTTTAACCTCAAGATGAAATTTTGTGAACTAAACATGCAATCATTGTGCAGTAAGTATTTATTAAAACAATATGATCTTCTCCACAGTAAGTGGGTATAGCTCAGTTTTATTCAAATTATCTGTGATTTCCCATAATTAATGCTTCTCATGGAGTGAATTCTATTTTGACTGATACACAAGAATTTCTCTAATCATTTATAGCTTGGCAAAGTTTTGGGGGAATTTGGAGAGGCTCTTGTTTCTTGCATGTTCACTGAGCGTGGGTTTGTAGCATTAGAGTGTCAAAAACTAGGTAAGATGATGTCCTTGGTGTATGCCACTTCAATTAGAAGTGGATAAATGTCATTTAGCTCCATTATCTCAGTTACACCACTGAAAACAGGCAGTGAGCACATCAAACTGGGAAGGCTTGAGCTTAAATATTGGCAACTTCATGTTAGACAAATGTAGAATACTCAAATCATTATCCCTGTAGAGTGTGGGTGCCTTGATGATTATTAGGTGTTAGCTGTTCAGAGGGTATTTGATCACAATTTGGATAGAGACCACTTATTGGCCAAAGTCTTGCCAACAACATATAAGCTTTCATGAGCTCTAGGCTGAAGTATCTTCTTCCTCTCCTCAACCACAAACTGAGTCTTCCATGCTTAGATTTGCCACTGCCATGACTTACCCATGAGAGATCTGATCACTGTACCCTGAGGTGTTCCACGTCTTTATGTTGATGTAGAATGTAGGCACACACCCATCACTCAACTTGTCCAAAAGAAATCTATTCCACTGCAGGAATAAAGAGCTTAATAAGTGTTCAGCACAAAAAGCTACAGTTTCACAGTTTCTTACTGTTATTATTGGCCTTTAAAACCAGCAGGTAGTCTCTACTCAATTAATTTTGTAGAAGATCACTTAGTAGGAACCATTTTATCAACACTTGACAACTAAAGAATGCTTTGCTTATATCAGTGGGTTTTTCTGTTGCTATTGCTTTATAAAAAGGAAACATAAGCAGAACTGTTCCTGAAACCAGTTTCATTCAAAGCACAGAAAGTCTTTATACATTCTGTTAGACTATTGTACAATGCAGAAGTTTGTGTGGATGTTTATTAACACAAGAAATCATACACGGAGTTCATCATACAATTCATCCCTGTAGAGAAGTGCTGTGCTAAGTGAGGAATAAAGTTGGTTTTTTAAAAATTACAGAAATCATTGCAAACACAGAGGAGTTAGAAGTGTAAAGCAAATTGCATATATCTCCTGTTGGGATGGATTCATTCTAAATATTTTCCTTTTGTTCAGTGTATATCCTCACAGAAGGCAAACTTGTAATGCTTCTATTAAGACACTACATTGAGTAGACTGAACAGAGTCTGAATAAAAAGAATTTATGTGCATGTTTTATAGATGCAAAATGTGTTGCACACCTGCAATTCAATTCAATACAGTCTAGGGGCTGGATTTTTTAAAAGAATTATGTTAATGGGGGAATAATTACTATATAAAAAATTCTCCATATTTGAACTCAGAATAATTTCTTGAGTTTGCAGCTGACATCTGTTATTCTTCTCTTTCTTAAGCACCTAGTGCTTACTGGTCAACTTGTGGTAGCTTTTTAGAATATAAAGCCAGTGTACATGAGCAGTAACTTGAAATTCCATTTGACACTAAGCATGGCTACAGGACCATATCTATCTATAGTCAAGAGAACTGCATTGCTTCTTCATCTCCTTTTGTTACTATGACTTATTTCTTCCCTCTGGCTTTTCAGCTTTCTTCCAAGTTAATGGGTTCTCAGCTCTGAGATACCTGATAACTTGTCTTGTCATTAATCACTCTGAAGTTAACAGATAGTGCACCTTTCAGCACTATCTTGTCTTTAACTTTGTCCACATAGTAATGAATCAAGGTCAGGAAAATATAGAATTGTGCCATCTGAAAGCAAAGCCTCTTTTCTTTTTATATCAGGCAGTCTATCATTTAAAAAAAAGTCATCTTTTTTCATTGTTTCAAAAGAACAGCAGTCTGATTGAAGTTTATGTTCAAAAAGCTAATTGCATATACAGCTAGAGAGAACAGCATTTCCTGTAAGGAAATTCAAACAAAAGGAATTCAGTTTATTATTTCTAGAAATGTATGGTGTTAAAGATGCATTATAGAATTAAAGGCTGTAATACATTCGAGTATCTCACCATGCCATTTCAATTTAGAACTTAATGTTTTGTCCATTACTTTGTGGACAAATGATTGCTCTATACATTCATGATTATACATTTTGTTTATGTACAGTAGTTCAGGTCAGGAGCTCCAAATAAAGAAGTTGAAATAGTTTGCAAATTGCTTTTGACCCATGGTTCATTTGGAATCCATCCTGGACATTGATGGTGTGTGATCTGCAAAGCAGGCAGAAAGTTCAGTGCAGGGCAGATAATAACTGTTGATTGATTATTTAGCCCACTTTACAGAATAATTCTTCTAATTCTGAACAAGCCATTAACACATGAGATCTTTTATCACTCTTCAGGAAAAAGAGACCATGGGAATTTTGATGCATATCAAAGAGTTCAGTTCTAGTTTTACTTTTGACTCACAATGATTAATAAACATAATAGGACAATGTTCTGAGAACATAAATCCCTTGAAAACCTTCCAGCACACTGATTGTGATCACAGAAAAACAACTATAACTTATGTGCATTGAACCCAGAGCCTAGTAACCAAAAAATCAAGTGTACTCACATGAAAAATGTTCTAGCATTTTACTTACCAAGAAAAAAAGCAGTCAAAATTCACAATATATTAAATATTCATAAGTATAACCCTCCAATCCCAATTATACACCTACAAATACATAAATAGATTGCAACAGTTTATGTAATTGATTGTGGGACTGCATCAATACCTACAGCCCTTTTACAGCTTTGCTTAAGAGAATTTCTTAAAATCAGTTCAGTACAGAAATGCATACACACATCTCTTGTGCGCATAAGAGATTTAAAGAGATTAAGGGAATATCTTTTTAAAAAGCATCTTCTATATGCTCATCAATAGTAGTAGCAGTAATAGTAAACATATCTCATGGCACAACCTTGTTAATTTTTGTGAAGTATTTAAAGTATTCAAATATTCAAAGTATTTAATGGTACTATGGAATAAGGCAGTAAAATAAATACAAAAGGTTGCACAGTCACAGGCCAGGTAGAAGAGAAAGGGGTCTATAAATGACTCAGGGTTACTGGCACCATTAGCATCATTTTAAAATAACAAAAATGAGTACTATGAAATAATGGCAGCCATCCATCAGAGCACTTAAAATGTAGGCAACAAAAAGAGTCACTCATTTATTACTCTCACTTGCTATGTCCCTTTTAAAAAAAGAAAAGATGAAAGAAGAATGTTTCTTCCACAGTCAACAACTGAGCAGGCTTAGGGGAGAAGCATTTACACAGCAGCATAGCGAGGAAGAGAAAAAAGCAGTGAGAAAAGATTTATGCAGAAGTCTGCTGGAGAGGAGCAAGGATCAGACAGACAGGAGTGAGTGGTGTTGGAAAGAACTTCCTAGGAACTAGGGTGACTGAATGATTAACCCAGAAATCAAGCCCAGAACTGGGCCATCCCAGTGGAAAGGGGGACAACATTGGAAGGGTAAAAGTGAAAAACTTGTGCATTGAGATAAAGATAGTTTAACAGGACAAGAAAAAGCAAACAAGGAATTAATTCCTACTGTGCCGTCACTACTGGCCATTGGCAGACAGGTGTTCAGCTGTTTCAGGAAAGCAGGGCTCCATCATCTGTCAGTTACTTGGGACAACAAATGATGTTAGCCTGGAGAAGAGGAGGCTCAGGGGAGACCTTCTCACCCTCTACAACTCCCTGACAGGAGGTTGGAGTCAGGTGGGGCTTGGTCTCTTCTTCCAGGCAACCAGCAGCAGGACAAGAGGGCACAGACTCAAGCTCTGCCAGGGGAGAGTTAGGTTGGATCTTAGGAAGAGATTTTTTCCAGAGAGAGTGCTCAGGCATTGGAATGTGCTGCCCAGGGAGGTGGTGGATTCACCATCCCTGGAGGGTTTCAGGATGAGACTGGATGTGGCACTTAGTGCCATGGGCTAGTGACCACGGTAGAGTTAGACTCAATGATCTGATCTTTCTCTTCCACCTCAGTTGATTCTATGATTCTAAATGTCCCTGCCACTTGCATCTACTTTCCCACAGCTCTTCTTGCTGAGTTCAGTGCCATGTGGTACAGGATATCCCTCGGGTCAGCTGTCTTGTCTGTGCCCCCTCCCAAGTTTTCATGCAGGCCCAGCCTCCTTGCAGGTGGAGCAATCTGTGAATTGTAGAATCATAGAACAGTTTGAGTTGGAAAAGTCTAAAGATCATATAGTCCCAAAAGCCATGCCATGAGCAAGGACACCTTCCACTAGACGAGGTTTCTCAAAGCCCCATCCTACCTTGCCTTGAACATTTCCAGGAATGGGGCACCCAAAACTCCTCTGGACAACCTAAAAAAAGCCTTGACACTGTTTGCACTGCTTAGCAGTAACTAAAACCCTGATGTATTGACATTGTTTTCAGCTCAAGTCCTAAACATAGCCTCATACAAGCAATTATGAGGAAAAATAACTCTAGCCCAGCTAGAATAAGAATAAAAAATAAACATATATATATATATATAAAACAGAGCAAAAATCTAGCGTATGAAGACTGAACAGAAAACAGAATTTGAAAATATGTCAGAATGAAGGGAAAGGATTAAACCCCACAGCTTTCTGGCTTATTGGATCATGTGGGCTTTGAGGATAGATGAATCTTTACAAAGTTCTTTATCTTGCAAATCAGTGTTCTGAATAAAATGACAACAGAACAATTTTTTCCATAGCATAATGAGTAAAATCAACAAGATACAGATTTGGATAGCAAGGCAATAGGTTGATGCATAATCTGAAGTGCTTTCTGAAGAGGATAGAATAAATTCTTCAGTATATATACATGAAATTGCCTTTTGCCAGTGAGAGGGTAAATATGCTACTGATTAGCTGGCTGGCAGTTTCTTGCACCTGTGAGAGTGTGTAATGCTTGTGTAGTGCACTGAATGTGTGATTTTTGCTATTAACAGTAGAAGCCTTTAGGCTGTGTGCTGACCTAGCAGTACAGGGGCTCAGGCTTACCTTGGTCTGAGCTGGGTTTTAGAACTGCAGCCTCCTGTGCTCCAGCTTCAGCTCTGGGGATGGCCCTAGAGGGAGAGGGAACACCACCCATCCCACCTCCTGCAGTCATTGCAAGGCAAAAATGAGCCCTTTATGTGTGTGTGTCTGAGGGACTTGATTAGAAAAATATAGTTTAAAAAACCCCCATATGCACCAAGAAATTCTAGACTTGAGATAGATGAGGAAGTAATGCCTTCCATAAACATCATACTTTTCATCAAGAAGGCATCAAGATGCCTGTAAGTCTCATAGCTAAATCTTGAACATGTAACCCATTCTTCTTAAGAAATACAAAATCTGTCAACCTTGTGCTCCAGACAGACTCTGGAAGGGTGGAGGAAACACCAGACAAAGGGATATATTAGAAAACTATTTTATAGATATTTTTGGGCTTTTAGGTATTTTATATGATGTAGAGAGTATGTGAAAACATTAATTGAACTAACAGTAAATTATTGGATCATATGATGTGCTTCCTTTTTGCCCATCTTTGTTTATAATCTGTAGCTCTCAGTTTCTACCCAATTCATAAACAGGTAAGCAGAAGCAAATTTTCTCCAGTCAAAGTCTGCACCATATTGACCTCTGTGTCCCCTATGCCATTTTGTTAGTTCCTGTAGTTCTTGGTCTAGTTAAATCCATCCTGCCATTTCCATTTGATATCCCTGTTCATCCTCAGCCGAAAGGACAATGCTGGTAGTTAAATAGCAAGTGAGACAAGGAGGTGTATCTAGAAGCTGTCTTGCCTTTTGGTTCCATCTTCAACAGCAATGTCTTTGGAGATGTAACTCTGGTATTTGACATCAGAAACAGTGCTATCATATAACCTAAATAACTCAATAGTTCATCTAGTTAATGTTTACAGTTCAGATTATTTAGTTCCTGAAGAATTCACATGTTAAAAATGACACAGCAAACTGAATGGAGCTAGTCTGACTGATAGCATTGCATTTTGCATAAAGCTGAAGTAGTTAATTCAGATTGTATTTGGTTTTGTTAATTCTGAATCATAGAATCATGGAATGATTTGGGTTGGATGGGACCATCCCTGGAGGTTTTCAAGATGAGACTAGATGTGGCACTTAGTGCCATGATCTATTATCCACAATAAGGTTGAACTTGATGATCTTTCAGGTCTCTTCCAACCCAGGTGATTCTATGGTTCTCTAGTGCTATCAGAATTTTAGCTTTGTTTTCTGTATTCTCAATGTTTAATTAAAGTTTTTTTCTGACTCTTTAAGTCAAAAATGTGGTAAAAATGGGGTAATTAGTACATTTTGTTAGTAGACCAGCCAAAACACTTCTCTTCTAGCTAACTTGTGCTGTGTGTGTTTGTATTTAAATAATACTCTACAATACTATAGTGCCTTTTTTTCCACTATGGAGTGGAAAAAATAGTGACAGTGACACAAACAGTAGAGCTTTGAATTGGACCTGCCTGCACTTTTGCTTTCATGTGGAAGGACTTTGAATTGCCAAAGTTATGTTTTATAAAACCATAATGAGAATAATGGACTTTTAAAGACAGACCTAACAAAGACAAAACCAAAAATACTTTGTTGCATTTTTTCCTCCAATTTTGTTATCAGTTCCCCAATTCTTCTATTAATCCAGTTCTCTGGATTGAAACAATTTCTATGCTTTACTTCCTGGGACCATAGGAAAAAAATCTTTCTGCAGTTCATTATAGTGCTTTAGCTGCCTATCAGTTTTCTTTGTTTCTTACAAATGCTTTGCTTTATGCTCATGCTGCTCACTGTGTTGCTCACAGCTCTGCCTGGATCTGCATCTTTTGTTGTACTCAGGAGTGATTTCACCCCTTCCCTGCAGCAGCTTTCTTCTGATCCATAGTGCCATAGACTAGAAAAGTTAAAACAGATGGTATTCCTTTATGTTCCTCAATCACATACTTTCAAAAAGAATTTAACACATAGTAACTTACACCATCATCTTACATCACGTTAAAAAATGACATAGAAATTGGAGGTCTCTCCACCAGAAATACAAACTTCTTTTAAGAAATAAAGTTAAGTTTCCTCAGTAATGACATGCCACCAGAAGTTTGTGCTCCAGGAAATGTTTACAGACACAAAATCACAGGACTGATAACACCACTATTCAGTATACTAATCTTTCTCTCCAGGCTAGTGATTAATTACCATTGATGGAGAAAGGATATTAGAATTCATTGCACAGTTTTCTTTACTCTTCAGAATAAGCATAGGAAGATGAACATGTTTAAAACCTCAAAATATAGGTTTTAGTACAATATATTAACTGAAGTAGTATAAATAAACAAGAATTTATTATTCACAGTTGTTGCTGCAGTTCCACATCACATCTGAATTTAATTACCATTTACAAATGACACCTTTCAGACCCTCAGTATTTCTGGCAGTTTTATGTTTGAAATTTAACACTTCAGAGTCCTGGCTCAAAATATGATCCTATGTCAGGACCCAATAGGATATGACTATACTTACAAGGTAGGTGTAGTGTTTTTGGCTGGGGTAGAGGTAATTTTCTTCACAGTGACCAGTCTGGGGCTGTGGATTTTATTTGTGCTGGAAACAATGCTGATAACACAGGAATGATTTTAGTTTCTGCAGAGCACAGCATCAAAGTCTCTTTGGCTCTTCACACTACCTCACCAGCAAGGAAGGTGGGAATGCCCAAGGAGCTGGGAAGGGACCAAAAGGATATCCCATACCCTGTGATAGCCTGCTAGCAGTAAAACTAGGTGGGAGCTTGATGAGGGGGCACCTGCTGGGCATCATTTGATTGGTGGTGAGCAATTGTTTTCATTTG
>NW_008675313.1:34712-40070 GCF_000695815.1 Acanthisitta chloris
TTTTATTTCAGTTATTAAACCATTGTGTCAACCCATGGGTTTTCTCACTTTTACCCTTCCTCTGGGCAGGGGGGAGGAAGGAGCAGAATGAGCAAGCAGCTGTGTGGTACTTGGTTGCTAGCTGGGTTTAAACTTCAGTCTTGCCACTGCAGAGCCTGGTGAGAGATGGAGGAACAGACAGAAGTTGCAACAAGAGAGGGTCAGACTGGAAAGCAGGAAATTCTATTCCACTGTAGCCAAGGACTAGAACAGGCTGCCCCAAAAAAATTATATAATCTTCATCTTTGGTCCTTTGGAAGACTAGACTAGATAAAGCCCATGAATGGCAGGTGAGATGTCCTCATCTGTACGAGGTATAACACTACAGAATTTAGAAGTATTGAGCTTCTCCCAGAAGTGTTTGAGTCTTCAGGAACATACTTTGAATCTGAGTATAGAAAAGGTCTTATTACTTGAGGGACAGTTGAGGAATTGAATTAATACTATCTGGAAAAACTGTTGCAATAGAGCAGAGAGTGTTGAATCATTGCCTTTTTATAAGCAGATTCCCAAAAGATCAATAAGAAATCATATAATTTTTACTGCAGTAAACCCCATGGGGTATTAGCAAATTCATTGTTAATTTTCTTCCGTGTGGTAAACAGCAGCAGCTTGTTACAAAGAAAAAGGTGATTTTAAATCTAGCATTTTTTTGAGCAGGCAGCATTGGTGTTCTTGACAAAAGTCACAACTATCAATTTGAACATTATGGATATTCTTCCTGATGCCCCTGGCAGCAGTTTGAACTCTCCTTTCTGAAACAAACTGAGGTACTAGGAAGTGATTTTGGGCTAAGAATAGTATATGTCTTGTACTTGAGATGATGTTCTACTCTTGCACCAGGGACTAACAGCCTTCCACAAGCAGTGACAGCCTATGCACTTTGCCTTAGCAGTGGCCAGGGTGGCATTGACTCAGCACAACTCTATTAGTTTGCACTATTTTTTGAACATTGTGGTTAGTCAAGATAAGAAGTAATACTAAGAGTTTACGAGGACCCTTGATGAGTTTTTCCAGCAGTACTGTAATTTTCTCTCTAATAGCCTTTCCACTGATGGAAGCTAATGTTCTTCTCATTCATTTACTTTCAAAATGTCTATTTGCAAGTGTGCTGATTGGAGCTTTTGTATAAAGCACATCAGTGAGCTTTGATATTGCCCATTTGGACTAAAATTAAGATTATAACCCTTATAATCTTTCATGGAGATTTGCACTCACTCCTTCTGAGACCTAGAAGTGCCTTAAGTAGATTTCATTTTGATTCATACTTTATTGAAACTTCACAAGCAGAAAAATGGTACCATTCATTGGTTTGGATGAGAAGTGTATATGAAGATGCACATGCTGGATTTATATTTTAAAGATTAATGATTTTAATGCACCAATAGACTGAGAAGTGTATATGAAGATGCATGTGCTGGATTTATATTTTAAAGATTAATGATTTTAATGCACCAATAGAAATATTGGTATATTTCAGGGTCTAGATATCTAAGACAAGAACTTATAATTCAGTGATGTGTTTGAAGAGGAAAAAAACCCCAAAGTTCTACAAAGACAACTTTTAAAAACACTTTTCCATTTTACATTTAAAAGGAAATGGAGTTGATGAAGCTCATCAAAGTAAAAACAAGTAAAAGGTTCAAGCAAGGAATTAACTGGATTATACTAATTATAATAAATTGTTAACCAAGCTGTGTGGATAGGGATTAGTTTAATTGTAGAAATTCTTTCATGTAATCAACTGAAATCTGATGGTCCTCAGATGAAAAGAGCCTTGTTTTGGAATCATTTTTAAAATGAACAGCATAATTCTGTTGCATAATGAGGAACAACAAAATGAAAGTATTGAAATCCTATTAAAGTGTAGTATGTTAATATGACCTTTAACACATTTTACTCATTGGGAGTATATAACCTCATCTGTGAGTACTGCCAGGGTACAGTGTTGTACTGAGGTGAAACAGGACAGCTAAATGGTAAACTGAATAACAAGAAACAATTGAACAATCCCATTCACTTCATGTTGCAAATGTTCTCTTTTGAATAATAAGAAACAATTGAACAATCCTATTCACTTCATGTTGCAAATGTTCTCTTATATGTGCACTAATACTAATCAATGGCCTTGTTCTGAGGAATGGCCTTCTTAGCTTCTCCTATTAACAAGCCCTAACATCTAAAAGTTGTAATTTCGATACTATGGTGATGAGGGATAGCAAAAAAATCACAAAAGAGTCTTTGAATGTTGCCTGATGTAAAAGAGAAGTGAATAATCTGTCATAAAAGATACATCCAATTCATTATGCCTTATTGGAATAACTATTTCCACCGAACTGAGTTGATGAAAAGGAAAATGTGTTTTGACCCTTTTTCTGCTAATGGGATTTTCTTGTGTAGTGTTTGTTGAATCAGCTATCCTGGTGTATAATAGAGACAGAGTGTGGTATTTCCACCTCCTGGTAAATGCTGTTCCACATACTTAGAGTGGCTTTATTTGGCTGGTCTATTAGTAATGAAATTATCAGACGTTCACATTAGTAATCTATTAATTGGTTTCTAATTAATTAGCTATGTTTACCTTTCAGTTTACAATTGCAGTTCTAAGTATTCTGTTTCCCATCTCAAAATTCTACATCTTGTTGGAAAGTATAATTTATTCTTTTATGAATGTCTATTTTTAATTCACTGGATTCAAGTGACTAACAAAATGTGGAATCAATATATATTAGTACTTCAAAAGGATTTATTATGAAGTTAATGTTATTGCAATAGCAAACTGCTGGGTATTTTTTCTGACCTAATCTATACATATGTGTTAGGGATGTGGTTTGAATCAGATCACCAAGGTATAAAATATGTCAAAAGCCTGCTTGCTACATAATTTTCCAGAAGTAAATAGAAGAAAACTCTTAGCTTCTATAATTCTTCTTTATCTTTGATGTTACAGTTTTAAAAAGAGTTTATTGTAAAAAATATTTAGACAGTTCATAAATGTTAAGGTATGAAGGCAGATTCATAAAGCCCTGCCTGGGGGTATAAGAATTTAAGAGAACATGGGAAGCTACATGAGAAGCTGCTGAGTTTAACAAACAACTGAGTGAGTGGCTGACAGAAGTTGCAGAAAGCACCAAGAGCAATGACTGGATTTCACAGACTGTAAAGGGAGAATTTTGTGAAAGACATGAAAACTTCACAGATAATTAATGGGATGACTTGGGGAAATTTTATACATTATTTTCTTGCAAGGCCAACAGAGCATGGGTAATCATATCAGTAATCTCAAATAAAGCTGAGACTATCTAGGTAACCATATCAAAAGTACTGAATTTTTGCATGAAGGTGGGAAAAATAGCCAACGGGGACAAATACTTAGATGAGCACTGTTTATCTAGAAGACAAGGGTGAAGAAATGTAGTGATCAAGGTTGATGGGAGAAGTACAACAATGGAAAAATGTAGAGAAATGGTGATAAAAGGGCTGCTGGTCATTCTATTTCTCTGGCTCAAACTGCATCTGATCACTGTTGTCTCTTTTCTTTACTACTTCTTTGTTACCACCTTTCGTAGTGGGGAGTGATGGACCTTTAAACTGAACTAGACAGCAAACAGAATGATACATAGATCAGGAATGACTCAAGGTCTGAGCTAGCAAGTTGGAAAGAGGTTCAGGATCTGGGTATGGGTATCAGACAGACATAAAATCTATGCTGATACTTGTGGGATCCGTTAGTGAGGGCTTATTTCTGTGTTTAGAAAAGGAGGGAAGTGTGCATGCTCACCATTGAACTTCAATACTCACTAGCCAGAGAGGAGGAGAAACTTTGAGCCATTGGTGCTGTTTGTGCTTATGTGACTGCTGTTTGTGTTTATGGAAGGGAAAAGACAAGGTTCTTCTTGTTGATCCATGTGGGCACTGTGTCTGTGTTGTGTGGCATTGTGTGTTGGCTTACTGAGAGCACATTCAGCTTCACCACTGGCTGGATCTATAAACAGGAATGGGAACAACCTCCCTGGTCTGAGTCCACTGGATTTGGCTTCCCTTAATAACTGCTGTGTGAGAGATGTTCAGTGACTGTTCAGTGTCTGCTGGGTTCCAGCTCCAATTCTTCCTTCTCTACAGATGAGATTAGCCACTCCCATAGATTTCTAGCATTTTTATTCACCGAAACAAATAAAACATACAGGAATATATTAAGTTCTTTGCTTTTTGAATGGTGATAATTTACAGATGTCCCAACCAGTAACAGGAGCCTTACAGTGCAAACAATTCTAGGAAAACACAATATATAAAAACCTCTCAATCCCTCCTAAAATGAATAAAATAAAATAAAATAATCCTTATGAGAAGTAATAGGGAAATACAACAGTACAAAAGGTAATGTTTGTGGTCAGCATGTCACGAGGCATCACTAAAGCACTCCATAATTTTGTATGTTTATTTCTTTAAGGTTCATTTTGTGAGGAACTTGCTGATCCTTGTGCAACTCAGCCATGCCTGAATGGAGGCATATGCCAGTATAATCAGTCTGGATATGTTTGTGATTGCCCTTCTGGTTTTCTTGGTCACAAGTGTGAAATTGATATCAATGAATGTTCTTCAAAGCCATGTCAGAACAGAGGTACATGCATCGATTTGCCAAATGTAAGTATAAACTTCAGAGATCCCTATTTGAACATAGAATCACAGAATCATAGAATGATTTGGGTTGGAAAGGATTTTTAAATATCATCTGTTTCCAATTTTCCTATGGTGGGCAGAGACACCTTACACTAGATCAGGTTGCTGAAAGTGTCATCCAACCTGACTTTGAACACCTTTTCCCCTATCTCACCAATTCAGCAACAATGTTGATGTGTGGGGTGACATCAAAGACCTTAGAGATGTCAATTAATGGTGTCAGTTGCTTTTCCCTTCCCCATCAATGCAGTCCCTACATCACAGAAAGCAAAGACACCATAGTCAGACAACATTTGCTCTTTGTGAAGCATAATAATGTTTGTCTCTAATAAAATCTTCTATCATAAAGGATGAGGTATCAGTAGTCTTTATTAACTAGTGGTTGTCTCCAATTTTTACATTTTTAATTCCCTTTTTTCTTTTTGTAAAATGGAATCAATTCATACAGACTCGCAAAGTTTTGATAATAAAATGATATATGGTTGTATTTCTAAATATATCGTTGAGGTTCTTTCATTAGCACAACTATTGCAAATAACTATGATTATACAGAACCCAAAGAGTGAAAGTTCAAAAAGCTTAGTTATCACATACCAGTGGTACATACTCACTCATAGGGGAAAAAAAAGACATCCAACC
>NW_008675313.1:40086-45975 GCF_000695815.1 Acanthisitta chloris
TCTGACTAAATATTTTGCCTACTGGATATACTAGCACTTACTATTTTGTACAATAGGCAGATGCAGTAGCTTGTTCCAGACATATAGAAATCTCTCAATAGATGTTGAAGTTCCCTGATTATACCTTTAAGACCAATTCTAAACAAACACCTGAGCACTTCCAATTTCATTAGAGGAACAAACCCCTTTGATTTTTTCCCTTGACTTTCTGACTTCAAAAGGCCTATAAAGGGAAATATTTGATATAGCAAAATAAGGGTGAGAGTGTCAGCTCTAAGAAGTATTTCGTTTTAGAAAATGATTTACTGGTCTGACTGTGTCAGTTAGAGGTTGCAGTAACTGACAGATGTCTTTCACAATTACAGAGAAGCATAGCCTTATGTTGATGGGGAAAAAGGATACACAATTTTCTTTCCTCCCCTAGTTAGTGAATACTGTTTGGTGTCTGATGTACCTTGTGTACTGTTGCTGTTTGAAAAATGCAAACATTACTGGCTGAAATTTGGAAATGAGGAAAAAACCTAAATGAATTATAAACCTCTTTCTTGATGCAGATATGAAATCACAGATCCAGCCTATTTTGAGCTGATATATTTCCAGATATCAAAGCCAATCTTGGTATAATCTGTGCTGGAAGGTCTATTCCACTTGTCCCAAATTAAGTTTGTAGCCTATCTGGGTCTAGAACTGCTTTTTGTTCTGTCTTTGCAGACTGTTTAATATGGTGAAACCCTGTACTAGTTTGGGTCTCTAAAGCAATGGAACTAAACACTAATTTTTGTATTGCCTTGGGTACAATGCATACTTGTTTCTAATTTCCCTCTCTTCTACAGGATGTGGCATGTGTCTGTTTGCCAACATTCACTGGCAAGTTCTGTGAGAGAATACTGAATCCATGTGACTTCTCTCCTTGCTTAAACAATGCAACTTGCATAGCTCATCAGCAGAACTATAATTGCCGGTAAGGTTGGGAATTAATTTACTTCAGTACTTCCTTGGTTCACTTGATGATATCCCACAGACTGTGGAATTCTTTCCAGGCCATTGTCATTCACAGAGAACACAGAAAATCATAAACTTTTAACAATTTTTTATTGATTTTTGGTGCTTTAATGTGTTACCTTTCCTGAAAACTTTTAAAGTGATACAAAAAGATTTAAAGCATTCAAGGAGCTATAAATTGTTTCTTTATTGATACAGTAAGATACAATATATAACTCCAGACATGCTGATAAGTGAGACAATTTTACTGGAGGTGCCACTCCCTTTCAGGGTTTGTGATGTTTGTGTTGTTCCTGAAAAGGGAAGGCAACCAATTTAATATCTAATTCACAGATCTGCATCAGTAGACCTTAAGTTGATGCTTCAAGCAGCATATGAAAAACTGTTTTATTCAAAAATCCCATACTAAAAATTATCCATGTGAAAGCAGCAGAAGTGGCCCAGTATATAATTTCATTCCATTTTAAATAGCTTTTTAGAGTATTTTTTTACTTCACTAAGGGGTAGAATTTTTTCTCTTCCCATTTGCTTGGCTTTTATCTGGTTGCCTAAGTTCTGCTAAGCATTACTGAAGTGCAGTAAACAACTTTTAAATTTTAGGATATTCATAAAAGCAGAAAATTGAAAGCTGTGCTACACAAAAGCCTGACAACGTATGAATGAACTTAGAAACTGCAAAATGATAACAGAAGTACAGAACACAAAGTTAGAACCCATCAGCAGAGATTCAATTGAGAAATCTGGAAATTAAAATAGAAGTAGAACTATACCTACAATATTACCAAAGAAGAAAATACAATTTTATTTATATTTACACCCAAATGCAGATATACATACAAACATACACATACAACACATTAAAAGTTAGATCTTCCCATGTAGATATGTATAGGACAGAACAACAGTGTTATCAACTTTCAGCCTCTAAGTCATGTTTTAATTCACTTTACTCAAAGGAAACTACTCATAATTTATTACTTTATTCAGGAGGTTTGGAGCTGCTCATTCAAAGTTTTAAGTGAAGGTTTGTTTCATTTTTGGTAATCCTTGTCAAATACTGTAAGTTATGTCTGTGTTAATTACTCCATGACAAAACTCATGTGTCTCATTCAGTGCAGAATTATTAATTGATCCACTTTTATAGCATTTTAATGTTTCAAATAAATGTAATGGCATTCAGTTTATATGCATATACAAGTTCAAATGACAACTGAATTGATCTTTTTACTTTCTTGATGGTTTGTTTTGCTAGTCCCTATTTTATGTGCTTCTTATGCCCAAGCTACATTTTCATATCCATCACAATCTCAGCTTCTATCTACACATCCTTCCTTCTTTGGGAAAGCAGTTGTTTTCCATTCTAAACATATAACCAAACAGACTCAATTTAATTTTCTCCACTTCAGTTATGATGTATGACTATCTTGTATCCTAATTCCATCTTTTCAGTCTTGATATCATACACAACTTTGTGCTAAGAATCTAATGGTAACATTTTTTTCTTAAATGTCAAAATTTAAGGTGAATTCAAATAGGCAGTGAACAAGGATATCCATCACAATAAACTGTGATTGTTTGCTTTGTATCTTGTTTATTATCCATGTTCTTTATGACAAGAAAAAGTCACAAAAAATGTGAAAGGGTATTCTGAGAAAATTTGTTCTGTTAGTGTCATCTTTGGAACTTTTCTGTCAACTTTCTGTCAGTTTACTCTTACCTTCCCTGACATTGGTATGTTTATTAGAAAACAACAATATAAATCAAAAGAAGAGAAATGAGCAAACATGAAAATTAGAAAAAGCTTCTAAATTGGTTTACTAGATTATCTGTTTAATGAATCAATCATAGTTTAGCTAAATAAACTCAACGACAAATCTAGGAACATTTTCATCTAATTTCAGATCATAGGCCAAAAAATGCCAGTAAAACAAATGTTGTAATTGAATTGCTCTGGTTTGGTTTTAGATGTTATTTAAAAATGGAATTATAACAGCAGTTACAAAGGCTTTTAAATATATTTAATTATTATTTTACATTCCTTTTATATGTAAATTTAATATATGGATAAATGATGCTATACTATGAAGAACAACAAATATGATATTGATATGATATTGATATGAGTAAATTTTTTAGAGGTAAAAATAAGTATCTAACTACATGAGGTCTTTGAACATGCTGAACTAAAAGCAGCTAAGTATTATGAAAATCTCCTTGTAGCTAAAATACATGAAATGGAAATTTGTTAAGAAGAGGCTTTGAAGAGTTTTGAAGCAAATACCTGAAATGGCAGCAATATAATTGCATGCAACACTTTTTTTTCAAGTGGAGGGTGAGGATTGTGTAGTCCATTGCTGCTTGCATAGAGTGTCCTCCTGTGGTTGTGTCTATACTAACCTCAAAGCACCTCTTCTGTTTAGAGAAGATATTCCCATGCCCACCTAACTCTGTCCAGCTGGTCCTATGCATGAATTGTGTGGATGTTCTTCCAGGATTTCTGATGAAATCTAATCTGTTTAACACTTCACCAAAGGTTAATAAGTGACTTAAGCTTGTCTGTGCATCCATCAGAGGTATAGCCATACCCACTGATAGACATCTTTAACTGATTTAGGAAGAATGGTTAACTCAGTTCCTACTGAATGTTGTTACCTAACTAATTGCTATTGAAATTATGTCCTTTTCTTTTTTATGCTGCATAACTGTGAGAGGCTTCATCCAGTTTGAAACCAATCATAGGATTTTTTTTTAAAATGAGAAAACACAAGCAAGACTACTGAATCTCATATCTATTATAAGGAGCAAGAACATAGAAAAAACAGAAGCAATTCTGTATCATCATCGTTATGATTTCCAGATTCTGGGCCTGGTCGTTAGTAAAAGTACACCTTAGAAAAAGCTGAAGAAACTTACTATTGGATTCCTTCACAGACACAAATTTTCAGCTAATTGTCCATTTCCTTTCTCTCCTCCTTAAATTTTTTCTTTCTGTAATACCACAAAGAGTCTTTAGACAGAGGAACATGCTATGTCTGTAAGAACATATGAAGTGATTTTGACAGGGATTATGTATCTATGAAAACACAAAAGAGGTTTTGCAGTCTGGATATTACTTTTTGCATATTTTGAGCAAGAATTAAATATCTAAATATTTTTCTACATTGTTCCATTATTGGTTTTGAATAAGATTTGTTTGCTCTTCATTCGAATCTCATCTTTTTTCTTTGTGTATATGGGATTTTTGTAAAACACTGGAGGGCTAGATAAGAAAAGGATTTTCTCCTGCTAATGATGAGTGCTGACATATAGAAAAAGAAAATTCTGCAGTTACTTTTGCCATAGAAGAGTTCCCCACAGCTCCACTGGCATCACATAAAACTAATACAGTCACAGACATAGAATTCTAGTTTTCTTTAAAGAAAATATTGAATAACAATTAGCAAACACAAAATCAACTGTGCATTGTTTTCTCTATGTTGTTCCTTACATACCTAAGCATGTCATTATTTAATACTCTAAACATTAGCAAAGTTTGATGCTAATTGATTTAAATGTCACTTACCATATTTGTATTTTTTCTTCTCTGATGCTTTAATTGACCCATCATTTCTAACGTTTCCAAAACCTTCTCTATAGCTTTTTATTAAATATTATCTCATTCTAGATATTTTTTCCTGCAAGATAATATGAAATATAGGTATGAGAATGCTTTAATCAATGAAAAGAATTATTTTATGAAAAAGCAGAATTATCCACAATCTTGCAACTGATGTTTAATTGCTTGAAACCATGTTCTGTTTATTTTAAATAACGTATGAGATCTGAAAGAACATCATTTAACAGAATTATAGAACGTAATTAAATACAATTGACTTTTAAAAGGCAAGTCCTCTAAAATACACTGGTGTATTTGCAGCTGCATGCCAGGATTCACTGGAAAGAACTGTGAGGAAGTAATAGACTACTGCAGGCTGCTCAGCATCAACTGTCTGAATGAAGGATTGTGTCTTAATATAATTGGAGGATTCACTGTAAGTAATTTAATACATGTTAAACTAATTCAGTGTTCCAAAGTATAAAAGCTCCAGACAAGCACAACTCGAAATGCATTCATTACTCTAAGAGACAAGAAGGGCATAAATGTATGTGTTTTATTTATTTAAATCAATAACACAAGGACAATTCACTTGGGTAATATGGATTTTTTTATTACTTTTCTACTGAGACTGTGTTTTTGACTATATCAAGTAAGATAACTGAAGAGGTTTTTTATAGTGAGAAACAATATGTAACCAAATGTGGTCCTGTGGCATTACCCACACAGGTGATAATCACAGCTGTGTTGCAGCCTTTAAAAACACATTGTTTGAATTAAGAACATCTGTTGCCATTGTCTGACCCAGAATCAAATTACTGCTCTAAACATAAATACATTTAAACTTTATACAAACTCAAAGTTTGATGATGAAACCAGAGTATGGTAAGGTTCATTCCAATGACAATATGGAACAGAAAAAAGAAATTCTGTCTGTTTTAACTCTCAAAATAGCTCCTAAAAGTGTTAAGCAAGATCCATTACATAGCAAGATTCTTCTGACCATAGATTGTAAAAAGAGAGGAAATACTAGTTTCTCCTGCAGCATGTTTCAGAACAACTTATAGGTTACTCTGAACAACCACTTATTCTGCAAATAACAGTTGATGATCACAAAATCACAGAGTGGATGAGGCTGGATGACCTCTGGAGGTCATCTTGTCCACCACCTTGCACAGAGTCACTTTGGGCTATTTATCAAGTTCCAGTGCACTCATCAGTTTGGGTGTTCAGGCAAAATGTGTTGGGATTGCTGTTCTTCCTTACTTCAAGAACAGTGGTCCTTTCTGTAA